>NW_028246905.1:0-39360 GCF_964263255.1 Lissotriton vulgaris | reverse complement strand
CAAGCAGAGTAAGAATATATCATCGACAACTGTGGAAAGAAAGAATGCGACAGTACAGGGCCTGTGTGGAATTATTGATAACTATATTCAACATAAGGTCTCTGTAGCCAGATACCCGAGAGCCTTGCTGGTCACTATAAATCCATTCACAACAACACTCAATGGGGTTGGTCTGGAAGGTGTCACGTTTACTCCCCGTGATCCAGTCGATGCAAATATGGTTCCACCTCCAAATGTCACCAACACCCAGAAGTGTAAACACAGGGTGTTCGAGGCATTAGGCGAGGGAGAAAAATAACAAACTAAAATAAAAAATGTGGGATGGGTAAAGGTAGGGTCAGCAGGGAAAGGATACCTGTAAGAGAAGACAAGACAGGCATCAGTGAAGTGATGTCCTAACATACAAGGGTACTCTCATATAGTCTCACTAAATAGTCTGCAAGTCTCCCGCCTACTCATGGGAAATGTAGTTTCATAGTACGGTAGGCGCTTAGGGGCTGCGTAACCTGACAGAAGGTATAGTAGATAGAAAAGGAGAAATTGCTTTTTTTCTAGGTGTCCCCTCACTCACCAGGGTTGCCCCTTGGTGACATGCTTCATCATTGGGGCCATCCCAGTCCTCTACGGCCTGGGGCGTGCTGCGACTTGCGAATTACGTAGGAGCACTTACAAATGACTATGTGTGGTGCAGATAGTGGAGTGGACTAAGTGATGTGTTAAGGGATCAATGTAGAAGCCGAGAGAGAGCAAAGAAATGCAGTCACAGTCAGAGAAAAAGGCAAGGGATACTGTATCTATGTGGTTGTAGTGGTCCTGTTGGAAGTGGTAAGTAAGTTGCCCGCAGAAAAAAAATCCTCCTATTAGCGGCACTCCTCCATTGCAGCCGACGCTTCGTCCACCGATGTTGGTCACCAGAAGACACCCTGTCCACTGCCTGCCTGATGCTGAATTGTGGCTCGCTACTGTGAAGCCTGACTCCATCCTTTTTTCCCCATTGCAGAGACTGAAACCCGGCCTGTAATTATTCAACGAAAAACAGGAAGTGATATAATATTACAACACCACTGATAAATAAATATAAGGTATGTAGGCTGTGGAGTGCAAAAAGTCACAATTTGTTTTTCCTAGTAGACAGACAGTACAATGTTTTTGAAAGTGCGTACTCTGAGTCACCTTTTGAAGGATAAGTAAGTATGGGCAAATTAATGTAGCGGATCTTGCCCCTCAAGCTAGGTGTACTGTAAACTGTGTTTTAGAACAAAAATAGATCTTCCTAGCAGTGCTCCCACCCAAAAAACGAGGCCTAGCAGAAAACTGGAGACAAAACTTACTTTGAAAGTAAAAGTAGGCCGAAGTACCCTAATTACCCATTACCCCCCGTGGATTGTATTCAAACCACTTGCAAGCAACCAAGCAAAAGTAGCCATAGCCAGCATCGCTCCAAGACTCGAAATCCCCCCCACTCAAACACATGCAATAGAAATACTGCTAACCCTAACGAACCCTAAGTTAAGAATAGTGGCAAAGGCTTTCTTTAACTATGCCAAATCCCCCCTTTCCCACCATGGATTTTCTTCAAATGACTTGCAACCAAAATTACACATTCTCACGAGTGCTCTAAGACCCCAGAACTCAGTTTGAAAAATCTAGAACACCCCGATACACATGCAATCCTGCTGCTAGGGCTAACCCTAACGAACCCTAAGTTACAAAAAGTGCCAAAACTAAAGGCTTTTCCGCGCGGATTTTGTCCCAACCACTTCTACCCGGTATTAGACCTTCCCAGGAATGCCCCAAGACCCGGCAACCCACCCGCCAAGAAGCATAACACCCCCAAACAGGCCAAAAGCAAAATCTCATACTTGCAATATTTCTGGGCCTTCGGTCCAAACGCGCTGCGTAGCTAGGCCATAAGTCGGGGTTGGCACGACGGATTTCCTGAAAAGCAAATGCAATCAAGATTAGAGTGTCCCAGCAGTGCTCCCAGACCACGAAACTCACCCGCAAACACCAGCAAGCCCCCCAAACAGGCCCCCGAAAACGCTACATAGAGCAAAATGTCTGAAATAGCCCAAAAAAAATCGGCCTGGATTTTGTCCCAACCACTTCTACCCGGTATTAGACCTTCCCAGGAATGCCCCAAGACCCGGCAACCCACCCGCCAAGAAGCATAACACCCCCAAACAGGCCAAAAGCAAAATCTCATACTTGCAATATTTCTGGGCCTTCGGTCCAAACGCGCTGCGTAGCTAGGCCATAAGTCGGGGTTGGCACGACGGATTTCCTGAAAAGCAAATGCAATCAAGATTAGAGTGTCCCAGCAGTGCTCCCAGACCACGAAACTCACCCGCAAACACCAGGAAGCCCCCCAAACAGGCCCCCGAAAACGCTACATAGAGCAAAATGTCTGAAATAGCCCAAAAAAAATCGGCCTGGATTTTGTCCCAACCACTTCTACCCGGTATTAGACCTTCCCAGGAATGCCCCAAGACCCGGCAACCCACCCGCCAAGAAGCATAACACCCCCAAACAGGCCAAAAGCAAAATCTCATACTTGCAATATTTCTGGGCCTTCGGTCCAAACGCGCTGCGTAGCTAGGCCATAAGTCGGGGTTGGCACGACGGATTTCCTGAAAAGCAAATGCAATCAAGATTAGAGTGTCCCAGCAGTGCTCCCAGACCACGAAACTCACCCGCAAACAGACGGAACCCCCCCTAAGAGCACCTCAAAGGCAAGCAAGTCATCAAAAACACAAAAAAAATTCCGCCTGGGATTTGGTCCAAAACACTTTTATCCGGTATTAGAGCTTCCCAGCAATGGCCCCAGAGCCGTCAACCCAGGAGAAAACGAGTAGAAGACCCCCAAACAGCCAAAGAGCAAAAGTACAAAAATGGGGACTTAGTCACTTTTTCACAAATTTCCCAAATCACTCCGCGCGCGCTCTGCAGCTAGGCCCTAAGTCCCCTCAGCCACCATGGATTTGCTTCAAACCTCTTGCAAAGTAAAGTATATATAGCCAGCAGTGCTCCCACACCACGAAACTCACCCGCAAACACCAGCAAGCCCCCCAAACAGGCCCCCGAAAACGCTACATAGAGCAAAATGTCTGAAATAGCCCAAAAAAAATCGGCCTGGATTTTGTCCCAACCACTTCTACCCGGTATTAGACCTTCCCAGGAATGCCCCAAGACCCGGCAACCCACCCGCCAAGAAGCATAACACCCCCAAACAGGCCAAAAGCAAAATCTCATACTTGCAATATTTCTGGGCCTTCGGTCCAAACGCGCTGCGTAGCTAGGCCATAAGTCGGGGTTGGCACGACGGATTTCCTGAAAAGCAAATGCAATCAAGATTAGAGTGTCCCAGCAGTGCTCCCAGACCACGAAACTCACCCGCAAACACCAGGAAGCCCCCCAAACAGGCCCCCGAAAACGCTACATAGAGCAAAATGTCTGAAATAGCCCAAAAAAAATCGGCCTGGATTTTGTCCCAACCACTTCTACCCGGTATTAGACCTTCCCAGGAATGCCCCAAGACCCGGCAACCCACCCGCCAAGAAGCATAACACCCCCAAACAGGCCAAAAGCAAAATCTCATACTTGCAATATTTCTGGGCCTTCGGTCCAAACGCGCTGCGTAGCTAGGCCATAAGTCGGGGTTGGCACGACGGATTTCCTGAAAAGCAAATGCAATCAAGATTAGAGTGTCCCAGCAGTGCTCCCAGACCACGAAACTCACCCGCAAACAGACGGAACCCCCCCTAAGAGCACCTCAAAGGCAAGCAAGTCATCAAAAACACAAAAAAAATTCCGCCTGGGATTTGGTCCAAAACACTTTTATCCGGTATTAGAGCTTCCCAGCAATGGCCCCAGAGCCGTCAACCCAGGAGAAAACGAGTAGAAGACCCCCAAACAGCCAAAGAGCAAAAGTACAAAAATGGGGACTTAGTCACTTTTTCACAAATTTCCCAAATCACTCCGCGCGCGCTCTGCAGCTAGGCCCTAAGTCCCCTCAGCCACCATGGATTTGCTTCAAACCTCTTGCAAAGTAAAGTATATATAGCCAGCAGTGCTCCCACACCACGAAACTCACCCGCAAACACCAGCAAGCCCCCCAAACAGGCCCCCGAAAACGCTACATAGAGCAAAATGTCTGAAATAGCCCAAAAAAAATCGGCCTGGATTTTGTCCCAACCACTTCTACCCGGTATTAGACCTTCCCAGGAATGCCCCAAGACCCGGCAACCCACCCGCCAAGAAGCATAACACCCCCAAACAGGCCAAAAGCAAAATCTCATACTTGCAATATTTCTGGGCCTTCGGTCCAAACGCGCTGCGTAGCTAGGCCATAAGTCGGGGTTGGCACGACGGATTTCCTGAAAAGCAAATGCAATCAAGATTAGAGTGTCCCAGCAGTGCTCCCAGACCACGAAACTCACCCGCAAACACCAGCAAGCCCCCCAAACAGGCCCCCGAAAACGCTACATAGAGCAAAATGTCTGAAATAGCCCAAAAAAAATCGGCCTGGATTTTGTCCCAACCACTTCTACCCGGTATTAGACCTTCCCAGGAATGCCCCAAGACCCGGCAACCCACCCGCCAAGAAGCATAACACCCCCAAACAGGCCAAAAGCAAAATCTCATACTTGCAATATTTCTGGGCCTTCGGTCCAAACGCGCTGCGTAGCTAGGCCATAAGTCGGGGTTGGCACGACGGATTTCCTGAAAAGCAAATGCAATCAAGATTAGAGTGTCCCAGCAATGCTCTCAGACCATGAAACTCACCCACAAACAGACGGAACCCCCCCTAAGAGCACCTCAAAGGCAAGCAAGTCATCAAAAACACAAAAAAATTTCCGCCTCGGATTTGGCACAAACCACTTTTAGTGCTTCCCAGCAATGGCCCCAGACCCGTCAACTCACCTGCAAAGAGGTAGAACAACACCCCCACAAGTGCTGAGTCTTTCTTCATTGGGCGTAAACCAGCCCTCTGCTTTGATGGAAATAGGAGTCTGGAGGAGGAGGATAGAGGAGCATGTTCTTCTGAACTTGTGAACCTGAGGAATGCAGACTGCGGCACCTTCAAATAAATTAGCAAACAAGTGAAGACAGTTCTGCTGATGGGCTTGTCTTTGTGATAATCTGATTAAAGTTTGAATTATATTAACTGTGCACAACAAAGAAAGACAGACACACAGGAATAAAAGTGAATAAGGATGAAAAAGAAAGTTATTGATTCGTTGTCTCATTTTCAGGGCTCGAAGTCGGAATCACGGTCCAGGAATAAGAATAAGGCTTCGTCATCATACTCTGCGAATTCAGCCCGGGTGAGGTCAGTGCCACCTGACAGAGTAGAAATTCCCTCATCTATGGTGCTGGCCACCTCCTCTTCATCCGGCACGCTCTCTCGTACTCTTATATCTGGTGGTATGAGGTGCTGATTCATCTTGATCATTGTTAACCTCTCCACATTTTTGGGCGAGAGGCGGCTCCGTTTGGGAGTTACAATCCCACCAGCCGCACTGAAAACCCGTTCAGAAGACACACTTGCGAGTGGGCAAGACAAGTAGTTTAAAGCCAGGTTGGTGAGCTGTGGCCACAATTCTTTTTTCCCATGCCAATACGCCAATGGGTCAGAATTAACATAGACCTCTGTGGAGTCATTCAGATAGTCCTTCACCATCGACTCAAGGTCCTCCTCCAAGGTTCCTCCACTTTGCGTAGCTCTTGCTGTGCCTCTGGCCTTTTGAGAACCAAACCCACGCAGAGCTAGCCAATCCTCTTCAGCCTCCAATGTTTCTGCTGTCTTTCGTGCAGATGATGCGGTTGCCGGTGTCTTTAACGGCTGAGAGGTCACTTGTGCCACAGCCACAGGTGCAGAAGTGGATTGTTTTGACTGGGGATGGCCTGCTGATGTACTGCCATTTCCTTCAATTTCCAGCCGTTCTGTTTCAAACTTCTTGGCTGACAAGGCTAGCCAACGTTTGTACTTTGTAACATCTTCATCAGCAAAAGAAAAGAATGCTCTGCCTGCCAGCGCCTTTTTGTAGCGTGGATCCAGAATAGTAGCACAAATGTAATGCTGTTCTGAGTGGATCTTTTGAAGACGTTCATCACCTTGTAGGAGCTCTAATAATTGCTCAGCCAGAAGCAAAGAAGAGCCTTTCTTTTTGTCATCTTTTCGAAACACAGAACACACCTCCTTCAGTTGGTCCTCCAGCATGTACAACAATGGGATAGCTTTTCCCAAATTAGAGTCCTCCTTGCTGACTGCACGCGTGAAGACCTCAAAAGGACGAAGCATGCGTGTTAGGCTTTCAACTATGTTCCATTGCGGCCCACCCATCCTCAGCTCCTCTATACCCTCTTTCAAGAAATATTGATCGAGTTGCGTATACTGCTCATACAGACGCTCAAGCATGTAGAAGGTTGAGTTCCAACGTGTTACCACCTCCTGGATGAGTGCTTTCACTGGCATTTGACATTGATATAGCATGCTCCTCAGCTGCTTGCGGGCCTTAAAAGAATGCCTGAAATGCTTGCAAATTTTTCGGCAGTTCTCCAATACACTGGACGCTGCACTGAGTTTATTACCCAAGAATTTTTGGACAACCAGGTTTATACAGTGCGCCAAACACGGCACTCTGAAATAGTAACCGTCCCTCATGGCCTTAACTATATTGGAGCCATTGTCCGTGGAAACATAACCAACCTTGCGTTTTAGTGGGGACAGACAGTTAAGGACCTTTGTGTTAAAGACATCCAAAATGTTTTCTGCTGTGTGACGTTTCTCCAAACCAAACATGGCTAGTGTTGCATGTTTCCGAGCACCTTTAAAAACAATGTTAGTGTCAACACCTGAGTTTAGCTTTGCTTTAGCCCCTGAAAAAGAGACCCAGTGTGCAGTGATGCACATGTAATCAGCGCCTGCGCCACTGCTCCACATGTCTGTTGTCAGATGTATAGTGTGAACAGCACTCTTCTGCAAAGCTGCCCCAATCGCCTTCAGAACATCTTCATGTAGTGCTGGAACCGCAACTCGGGCAAAATAGAACCGGCTAGGAACCTTCCATTTAGGGCAGAGCGCTGCCACTAATTCTAGAAAACCAACCCCTTCGACAAAAGAAAAAGGGAGAAGGTCCAGAGCTAGCATTTTAGCCAGCTTAGTGTTATACAGACGGGTCATTGGGTGGTTGCGTTCATATTGCGCTTCTGTAAACAACATCTTTTTAATGTTGCCCTGGACCAATGATTTACGGGATGATGATCTCTTCGACCCAGTTACGCTCGCTGATGAACTTTTCCGCATTGATGTCTCACTCTCTCCCACACTCTTAGTGTGGCTCCCATGGGGTGTGCTGCTGACATGGGAACTGGGTGTAAGTGAAGTGTTTGGATCGTCTTCTTCTACCTCCTCGTCATCAGCAGATGACAAATCAACGTTTTCATTACGTGCAATTCCGGCTTTCTTGACCGCCTCTAGGTGCGGAAACCATTCGACAGGGTGCCTTCTCTCAAGATGACCTCTCTGGCCTCCGGTACCATAGTTAGAACCAAGCTTACCACGACTATATCGAAGCTTACAAAGGCTACAAATGGCTACGTTTTCCTTTTTTGGGCAAACACTAAAGAAGTCCCAAACTGGAGACTTGAAATGTCTTCGGGGGCCGCCGCCGGAGGAGGCGTCGATACTGGTGGTGGTGGTCCTGCTGCTAATGACAGATGAAGTGGAGGATGTGGATTGCCGAACTTCAGTACGTTTTGCACTTTCACCACCACGAATTGAGGTCGAGGACGAGGTGGGTACCTTCTTGCGAGGAAGAAATATGGAAGCGGTAGGTTTTGGTGTACTACTTAACTCCAAATCTAATGATTCCATTTCCATTGCCTCCTCGCCGACATCATCATCACGCTCAGCAGCTTCTCGGGATAGGGTCAAAATGTCTCTTTGCTGCATGCCCGGTGGGGCTGCAGTGACCTTTGTGATGACTGCCTCGTCGTCATCGTGAGAGGCTTCATCACCAGCAGTATCTGTCACTTCTTGTTGAGCCTCATCACACTCCATAGGTTTGAGTTTTTGGACGACCTTCCTTTTACGCTTAGGTACCGGTGGCAGATCATGGTGTGCCTCTGCCTCACTGTCAGACCGCAGTTGTCGTGGTTCCCAAGACAGATCACTTGCACCAGAACGAGGTGGGCTTGAAGAAGATGTAGACACCCCCCTTGATCTTTTCCTTGCTAGGGATGTGGAAGACAATGAATGATCATCAGGAGGAGTGGCTTCCAATGATACCTCAGCTTCATTGTCGATTTCCAAATGTGCCCCTACTTCGGGAGGAACAACTATTGTGGGCACTTGTGAACGTCCATGCACCTTTGCTTGCGCATCTCCTTTTGCTGCCTCTCCTTCCACATGTACTTGGGCGTGTACTTGCACATGGTGTTGTTGTTGCGGCTGTGGTTGTTCAACACTTGTCAGATGAGTTACAACAACCTGTGTTGATTCAGGGACATTGCTGCTACTTTCTTGCGATGAGCCAACATCACTGGTCGATGGTGATTGGAGAAGTACACTGACTGCCTCTGAAGCACTCAAGGGCTTTGACTTAAGTTGGCGTGGTGGTGGAGGCACTGAACCCAATGGAGCAGGGGTGCTGCTCTCAGGTTGGTCCCCAGCAGATCCTGCTGCTGCAGGCGTACTTTTTCTTTTGCTCCCAAAAAAAGTGGCGGGTGACACACCAGCCTCCTTGGTAACTTGCTTCTTCTGCTCCTTACTAGCAACTTTCTTGCTAGAGGAGCTACGGAGAACTTTCTTTGGGGCCATCTTCTTCAGAGCAGGTCAGACAGCAGGCCGCAGTTGCACGAATTGTAGAGTTGTCTGAGGCCAGACGTGACGTCGCGTGACGTTATGCTGCACACACACACCGCTGCAGGACTTCTTCCTGGCACTGGTGGTTCTCTTGAGTCTTGTGCACCTAAAAAAAATGGAAGACAGAGGAACATCAGTTCAGTTATAGAGCACAAAAAAATCGAAAAACACTGCAAAATCAGCACAATCCCAATCCATCCATGCCCTCCATAATGTTTAAATTCAAGACAACCCACAGAAAGACTAGGCCCATGCAAGACTCACTACCCCTGGGCATAAATAAAGGTTGAAAAGTAGGCAAAATGGTTGGAGGCCTAACAACAAAGCCTGCATTCAAAATGGCCACTTGCCTGCCAAGCACATGGCCAGTGCCTGTAGCTGCACTCAAAATGGCCACCAGCCACATGGCATGTCCCTCCCCATGAACACCCCCAAAAATCGAAAAACACTGCAAAATCAGCACAATCCTATTCCATCCATGGCCTCCATGATGTTTAAATTCAAGACAGCCCACAGAAAGACTAGGCCCATGCTAGACTCAAATACCCCTGGTGAAAAGGCCCCAACAACAGGTCAAAAATCGAAAAACACAAAATTGTACAAAAAAAAAAAATCGAAAAACACAGAAAAATCAGCACAATCCCAATTCATCTATGGCCTCCATGATGTTTAAATTCAAGACAACCCACAGAAATACTAGGCCCATGCAAGACTCACTACCCCTGGCATAAATAAAGGTTGAAAAGTAGGCAAAATGGTTGGAGGCCTAACAACAAAGCCTGCATTCAAAATGGCCACTTGCCTGCCAGCACATGGCCAGTGCCTGTAGCTGCACTCAAAATGGCCACCAGCCACATGGCATGTCCCTCCCCATGAACACCCCCAAAAATCGAAAAACACTGCAAAATCAGCACAATCCCATTCCATCCATGATGTTTAAATTCAAGACAGCCCACAGAAAGACTAGGCCCCATGCACCACTCACTACCCCTGGTCAAGGCCCCAACAACAGGTCAAAAATCGAAAAACACAAAATTTTACACAAAAAAAAATCGAAAAACACAGAAAAATCAGCACAATCCCAATTCATCTATGGCCTCCATGATGTTTAAATTCAAGACAACCCACAGAAATACTAGGCCCATGCAAGACTCACTACCCCTGGCATAAATAAAGGTTGAAAAGTAGGCAAAATGGTTGGAGGCCTAACAACAAAGCCTGCATTCAAAATGGCCACTTGCCTGCCAGCACATGGCCAGTGCCTGTAGCTGCACTCAAAATGGCCACCAGCCACATGGCATGTCCCTCCCCATGAACACCCCCAAAAATCGAAAAACACTGCAAAATCAGCACAATCCCATTCCATCCATGATGTTTAAATTCAAGACAGCCCACAGAAAGACTAGGCCCCATGCACCACTCACTACCCCTGGTCAAGGCCCCAACAACAGGTCAAAAATCGAAAAACACAAAATTTTACAAAAAAAAAAAATCGAAAAACACAGAAAAATCAGCACAATCCCAATTCATCTATGGCCTCCATGATGTTTAAATTCAAGACAACCCACAGAAATACTAGGCCCATGCAAGACTCACTACCCCTGGCATAAATAAAGGTTGAAAAGTAGGCAAAATGGTTGGAGGCCTAACAACAAAGCCTGCATTCAAAATGGCCACTTGCCTGCCAGCACATGGCCAGTGCCTGTAGCTGCACTCAAAATGGCCACCAGCCACATGGCATGTCCCTCCCCATGAACACCCCCAAAAATCGAAAAACACTGCAAAATCAGCACAATCCCATTCCATCCATGATGTTTAAATTCAAGACAGCCCACAGAAAGACTAGGCCCCATGCACCACTCACTACCCCTGGTCAAGGCCCCAACAACAGGTCAAAAATCGAAAAACACAAAATTTTACAAAAAAAAAAATCGAAAAACACAGAAAAATCAGCACAATCCCAATTCATCTATGGCCTCCATGATGTTTAAATTCAAGACAACCCACAGAAATACTAGGCCCATGCAAGACTCACTACCCCTGGCATAAATAAAGGTTGAAAAGTAGGCAAAATGGTTGGAGGCCTAACAACAAAGCCTGCATTCAAAATGGCCACTTGCCTGCCAGCACATGGCCAGTGCCTGTAGCTGCACTCAAAATGGCCACCAGCCACATGGCATGTCCCTCCCCATGAACACCCCCAAAAATCGAAAAACACTGCAAAATCAGCACAATCCCATTCCATCCATGATGTTTAAATTCAAGACAGCCCACAGAAAGACTAGGCCCCATGCACCACTCACTACCCCTGGTCAAGGCCCCAACAACAGGTCAAAAATCGAAAAACACAAAATTTTACAAAAAAAAAAAATCGAAAAACACAGAAAAATCAGCACAATCCCAATTCATCTATGGCCTCCATGATGTTTAAATTCAAGACAACCCACAGAAAGAATCAGTCCACCCACCACTGAGTACCCCTGGGAAAAGGCCCCAAAACAGCAAAAAAATCGAAAATCCCAAAATTTTAGTTGCAGCAACTGTAATGCCCCAAACAAACTTACTTGTAAAATTTCTAATCCAACAGTGATCCAAAGAAAGTCAAAAAGGCCTCAAATCCAAAGATCCAGCAGCATCCACAAAAGTTAATCCTTCCAGGTCCACATCCGAATGAAAAGTGACCAGGAGATGGACAAAGCACTGGGAGGAGCCTGCTGAACAGGAACAGGAAGTTGAAGACTATGGGGCACTTCCTTCCTCCCACCCCCCTGCCCCCCTCCCCAAAATGGACTCCTCGCTAAAAAAGTGCAGGCAAATGTCAAACTAAGGAGTTATTCACATAAAAATCATCATTTCTAGAAGGTTTATGCTGCTTGCTGGTGGATTTCTTGTGCAGAATTGCAAATTTATATTTTCGCGCGCCGCATCTCAAATCTCGCAATTTGCGAAGTACCGCGAGACGTGATCTCGCCGTACTCGCGTTGACAAACTCTCGCTGGCAAGCCGCGATGACGTAATCGCGCTCGCCAATTCCCGCGGGATCACACAGCAAGATCCAAAATGGCGCAGCACTCGCAAACTATCGAAAAAAACAACTCGGCAAACGATGATAAACGCCGCGCGCCGCAAAAATTGTATCACCAACGCCGCGCGCCGCCAAAAAAATCCGCTGCGTGCGAATTTGCGGATTTTGCGGGAAATCCGCAAATCTCGCGGATTGCGGATTTCCCGAAAATCCGCAAAATCCGCGAGCGGAACGGATTTTCCGCCCACGCTTAGGCGCTGGGCGCGGGTCCAGCGCGGACTGGCGCAGACTGGCACCCCTTAGGCGCGGCTTCGGCGCGGAGACGGCCCTCCCGCTGCGCTCTACCGCTGCGCTTCCGGGTGGCCATTTTATATCCTGTGCCCCGCCCCCAGCTGTAACACTACCTTCGTTGGGATTGGTGAGCCAGCGCTGAGGCACAATGGAGCTGACCCTGCCCTCCACACAAACGGCACAGAGCCGCGGTTGAAAGGGGCTAAGGGTGCAAAGGGCAGAACAATAGTGGTGAGATTTATAAGTTTAAAAGAACGTTAACAAGAATATACAATTCGTACATCAATTGCATCTAGTAAAATACGTTTTAAAAAATCACGCTGAGTTCAGCAATTAAGCATTTCAGACCGGGCTTCAATAGCATGCAGAGGAGGGTCCCCTCGCAATCTGCACGAGCTCTTAGCAAACCACACAGAGAGCTGCCACCACTCTGCTAGTCAACAGAGCTGGCCAATCCTGCTTCTACGTATATCCTGTTCCCCGCCCCCAGCTGTAACACTACCTTCGTTGGGATTGGTGAGCCAGCGCTGAGGAACAATGGAGCTGACCCTGCCCTCCACACAAACGGCACAGAGCCGCGGTGGAACGGGGCTAAGGGTGCAAAGGGCAGAACAATAGTGGTGAGATTTATACGTTTAAAAGAACGTTAACAAGAATATACAATTTGTACATCAATTGCATCTAGTAAAATACGTTTTTAAAAATCACGCTGAGTTCAGCAATTAAGCATTTCAGACCGGGCTTCAATAGCATGCAGAGGAGGGTCCCCTCGCAATCTGCACGAGCTCTTAGCAAACCACACAGAGAGCTGCCACCACTCTGCTAGCTCTGAAAGTGGTTGCCTGTGGTGTTGAAAGCAGGCGCCCGTGGTGTTGAAAGCGGGCACCTGTGGTGTTGAAATCGGAAGCCCGTGGTGTTGAAAGCGGGCGCCCGTGGTGTTGAAAGTGGGCGCCCATGGTGTTGAAAGCGGGAGCCCGTGGTGTTGAAAGCAGGCACCTGTGGTGTTGAAAGCGGGAGCCTGTGGTATTGAAAGCGGGTGCCCTTGGTGTTGAAAGCGGGTACCCATGGTGTTGAAAGTAGGCGCCCATGGTGTTGAAGGCAGGTGCCCGTGGTTTTGAAGGCAGGTGCCCGTGATGTTGAAAGTGGGTGCCCGTGGTGTTGAAAGTAAGAGCCCATGGTATTGAAGGCGGGTGCCCGTGGTGTTGAAGGCAGGTGCCCATGGTGTTGAAAGAGGGTGCCCGTGGTGTTGAAAGTAGGCGCCCATGGTGTTGAAGGCTGGTGCCCGTGCTGTGGAAAGTGGATTCCCATGGTCTTGAAGGCGGGCGCCCGTGGTGTTGAAAGCGGGCGCCCTTGGTGTTGAAAGTGGGTGCCCGTGGTGTTAAAAGCTGGTGCCCGTGGTGTTGAAAGTGGGTGCCCGTGGTGTTGAAGGCGGGTGCCCGTGGTGTTGAAAGTGGGCGCCCATGGTGTTGAAAGTGGGTGCCCATGGTGTGGAAAGCGGGTGCCATTGCTGTTAAAAGTGGGTGCCCATGGTGTTGAAAGCGGGTGCCTGTGGTGTTGAAAGCGGGAGCCTGTGGTGTTGAAAGCGGGCGCCCGTGGTGTTGAAAGCGGGCGCCCGTGGTGTAAAGCGGGTGCCCGTGGTGTTGAAAGTAAGAGCCCATGGTATTGAAGGCGGGTGCCCGTGGTGTTGAAGGCAGGTGCCCGTGGTGTTGAAAGTGGGTGCCCATGGTCTTGAAGGCGGGTGCCTGTGGTGTTGAAAGCGGGCGCCTATGGTGTTGAAGGCAGGTGCCTGTGGTGTTGAAGGCAGGTGCCCCTGGTGTTGAAAGTGGGTGCCCGTGGTGTTGAAAGTAGGCACCCATGGTGTTGAAGGTGGGTGCCCGTAGTGTTGAAAGTGGGTGCCCGTGGTCTTGAAGGCGGGTGCCCGTGGTGTTGAAAGCGGGCACCCGTGGTGTTGAAAGAGGGTGCCCGTGGTGTTGAAAGCGGGCGCCCGTGGTGTTGAAAGAGGGCGCCCGTGGTGTTGAAAGCGGGCGCCCGTGGTGTTGAAAGCGGGCGCCCGTGGTGTTGAAAGCGGGCGCCCATGGTGTTGAAGGCGGGTGCCCGTGGTGTTGAAAGTAGGCGCCCATAGTGTTGAAGGCGGGTGCCCGTGGTGTTGAAAGTGAGTGCCCGTGGTGTTGAAAGCAGGTGCCCGTGGTGTTGAAAGCGGGTGCCCGTGGTGTTGAAAGCGGGCGCCCGTGGTGTTGAAAGTGGGCGCCCATGGTGATGAAGGTGAGTGCCCGTGGTGTTGAAAGTGGGTGCCCGTGGTGTTGAAAGCGGGCGCCCGTGGTGTTGAAAGTGGGTGCCCGTGGTGTTGAAAGTAGGCACCCATGGTGTTGAAAGTGGGTGCCCGTGGTCTTGAAGGCGGCTGCCCGTGGTGTTGAAAGCGGGCCCCTGTGGTGTTGAAAGAGGGTGCCCGTGGTGTTGAAAGCGGGCGCCCGTGGTGTTGAAAGCGGGCGCCCGTGGTGTTGAAAGCGGGCACCCGTGGTGTTGAAATCAAAAGCCCGTGGTGTTGAAAGCGGGCGCCCGTGGTGTTGAAAGTGGGTGCCCATGGTGTTGAAAGCGGCAGCCCGTGGTGTTGAAAGCAGGCACCCGTGGTGAAGAATGCGGGAGCCTGTGGTATTGAAAGCGGGTGCCCTTGGTGTTGAAAGCGGGTACCCATGGTGTTGAAAGTAGGCGCCCATGGTGTTGAAGGCAGGTGCCCGTGGTTTTGAAGGCAGGTGCCCGTGGTGTTGAAAGTGGGTGCCCATGGTGTTGAAAGTAGGCACCCATGGTGTTGAAGGTGGGTGCCTGTGGTGTTGAAAGTGAGTGCCCGTGGTGTTGAAAGCAGGTGCCCGTGGTGTTGAAAGCGGGTGCCCGTGGTGTTGAAAGCGGGCGCCCGTGGTGTTGAAGGCGGGTGCCCGTGGTGTTGAAAGTAGGCGCCCATAGTGTTGAAGGCGGGTGCCCGTGGTGTTGAAAGTGAGTGCCCGTGGTGTTGAAAGCAGGTGCCCGTGGTGTTGAAAGCGGGTGCCCGTGGTGTTGAAAGCGGGCTCCCGTGGTGTTGAAAGTGGGCGCCCATGGTGATGAAGGTGAGTGCCCGTGGTGTTGAAAGTGGGTGCCCGTGGGGTTGAAAGCAGGAGTCTGTATTGTTGGAAGCAGCAACCCGTGGTGTTGAAAGCAGGCACCCGTGGTGTTGAAAGTGGGTGCCCGTGGTGTTGAAAGCGGGAGTCCGTGTTGTTGGAAGCAGAAACCTGTGCTGTTGAAAGCGGGCACCCATGGTGTTTATTTATTTATTTATTTATTTTAAACTTATAGAGCGCAAACAAATACCACGAATGGTGTCTCGGCGCTAGGCAGACAGAGAGGCAGACAAAGAGGCAACTCCTTTACATGTATTGACTGAATAGCCAGGTCTTCACTTGCTTTCTAAAAATCATCAGTGACGGGCTGCATTTTATTTGATGGGGCAAGGTATTCCAGAGCCTCGAGGCAGCTACCAAGAAGCGTCTGTCTCCCCATGTAACTGTTCTAACCCTTTGAACACAAAGGGATGCAGATGAGGCAGATCTTAAAGCTCTCTTAGGGACATAAACCAGCAGTGATTCCCTAAAAAAGTCAGGTCCTTGGCTGTTCAACGCTTTGTAAATAATGCACAATGCCTTAAACTTGGTTCTTTTTCTCACCGGAAGCCAATGAAGTTGGTAGACAATGTGGGAAATGGGTGCAAACTTAGGAGTTTTGGTCAGGATTCGTGCAGCAGCGTTCTGCACCATTTGTAATTTCCTAAAGACCTGCTCCTGGGCATTCAACAGAAGCCCATTGCAGTAGTCCACCTTGGATAACACCAAGGAGGACATAAGTGTTTTCCCGGCAGACAGGGGAAGGAAAGGTAATAACTTTTTCACCTTTCGTAGCGTGTAAAAGGAGGAGGAGACCACTGCATTAGCATGATTGATGAAACTTAGTTTGCTGTCAAACAACACTCCTAAGTTTCTCACCTTCGAAACTGGAGTAGGTGGATTACCCATTTCTGGTGGCCAACAGACCGGGGACCAAGCTGGTTTTAGGTCTCCAAACACCATTACCTCGGTCTTATCGGTGTTTAGTTTTAGACAATTACTGTCCATCCAGTGACTAATGGCTCTCATGCCTATCTGAAAGTTGGGCGCTACCTCACTCCCGTTTTTATGCACTGCTAACTCCAACTGAGTGTCGTCGGCGTATGAAGTCACTCCCATTCCATGGATTTTAATGACCCTCGCCAAGTCCGACACATAGATGTTAAAAAGTGTCGGACTTAGCGAGGATCTCTGGGGGACTCCACAAGGCAGCACAAATGTAGGTGAATAAAAATTCCCCATCTTTACCGACTGTTCTCTGTTAGACAGAAAAGAGACCAGGAGCTCCACAGCTTTGCCCTGTATGCCCATAGCTGTGACACGGTCGATCAAGATGTTATGATCGACCGTGTCAAAGGCCGCCGAGAGATCCAGCAAGATCAGGACTGCCGTGCCACCCTGGTCCATGATCTGTCTGATCTCTTCGGAAGCCTTTATAAGCGCCGTCTCCGTTCCGTGGCCTCTCCTAAACCCGAACTGGGTGTTATCTAGCAGGTTGTTGTGATCAATGTAACTGGCCAGCTGTTTATTTATAACTTTTTCAAGTATTTTGGATGGAAAAGGGAGGGCTGCTATAGGGCGATAACTTTTTAATTCCAAGGTGTTAAGAGTGGGTTTCTTTAGCAGTGGCTTTATTATGGCAGTTTTCCATTTTTGAGGATAAATACCTGATTCGCAAACAGTACTGCAGATATTCTCCAAAATTGGAGCTACTACCTCGATTGTTGATTTAATGATGGTCGGTGGGCAGGGATCCAAAGGGGAGCCCGACATAGTTGTTTTGATAAGATCTTTTATTTCTGAAAGTGAAGGAGGGATGAATTCATTCAGGGAAGAGGATATGAACTGTGCGTTCTTGTGGCTCTCTGATGGTTCCCCCATTATATTATTATTGAATTTATTGAAGATTTCTGTGACCTTGGTCCTGAAAAAATCAGCCATCTGATTACAGAATTCTTGGGTAACATCTGTAGTATTCGCTGTTGGTATATTTGTTAATGTTGCCACTACCTGGTATAATTGCTTACTGGAATTCTGGGCTTTTTCTATCTGTTCGCTAAAATATTTGCTCTTTTCCAGTCTTAACAGCTTCCTGTAGACTGATAATGCTTGTTTGTATTTTTCTTTATCATTGTTGTCGTAGTTGACTCGCCAGCACCTTTCTAAATTGCGGCATTTCTGTCTTTCTAATCTTAAAGTTTCGGAGAACCAAGGGGCTGATGGTATTGCGCGATTTGGGCGCAGTTTCTTAAAAGGCGCTACTTGATTAAAGGTATCTGTAAGCCATTGGTAATAGTTATTTGCTGCCAGTTGAGAGTCTGGCGTTCTAGATGGTTTGTTATTTTCCAATTTCTCAGATAGTGTCTTTATATCTATATTTTTCCAGTCCCTGCACGTTCTAAGTTGCTTTTTAGCCGATGTTGATTTTTATATTTTTTAACACGGACGTGAAAGACCACCACTGCATGGTCTGACCATACAATAGGGACAACAGTGGGGGAGGTAATGGCCTGGTTATTTGTAAATAGGCCATCAAGAACATGACCTGCTTTGTGCGTGGCTGTAGTGACTAGCTGGTTAAGGCCAACGGCCTTAAAATCCTCAGTAAGGCTCAGTGTGTCTTTATCTGCTGTTTCTTCTAAATGAAAATTAAAGTCTCCTAGTATAGTATAATCAGAGGCTTCTGCCACTGGTTCTAATAAAGTGCTAATAGATTGGAGAAAAGGCATTCTAGCGGCTGGGGGACGATAGAGCAGAACTCCATTAAACATTTGAATGGGAGATAGAGTGATGGAAAAGGCTAATGTTTCTGCAGGAATGTTATCTAGTGTCCCTGTTTTTAGTGCTAGTTCTAGCCGTAAAATGATAGCAAGGCCGCCCCCTTTTTTTCCTGTCGGTCTATCTTGTCTGGTGATATAGTAGCCCTCCGGGATGGCTGCCACAAGGTCAGGGTCAGAAGCCAGATCGGCCCATGTCTCTGTTATAAACAGAATATCTAATTTGTGTGCTGAGATTTATTCGGCCACATCTTCTCTATGTTTACACATAGATCTGGCGTTCACCAGTGCGCATTTAATGCGTGTAGTCTCATTACTAGAAGCTCCTGATATCAATGGTATCTGTGTGAGGGAACCCGTTGCTTTAAAATTACAGTTTGGGCAGATTATATGTAACGTGTTAGAGCACTCTGCTAAGTTGAAATGTGGGCATTCTTTCAGAAACATAGTGTTTTTTATATCTAGCAGGTCAGAGAAAGTATATTTCAAGAACTTACTAGAATGGCGAGATACCCGGCCAGGGGAAGGGGCGCTGGGCGCGGGTCCAGCGCGGACTGGCGCAGACTGGCACCCCTTAGGCGCGGCTTCGGCGCGGAGACGGCCCTCCCGCTGCGCTCTACCGCTGCGCTTCCGGGTGGCCATTTTATATCCTGTGCCCCGCCCCCAGCTGTAACACTACCTTCGTTGGGATTGGTGAGCCAGCGCTGAGGCACAATGGAGCTGACCCTGCCCTCCACACAAACGGCACAGAGCCGCGGTTGAAAGGGGCTAAGGGTGCAAAGGGCAGAACAATAGTGGTGAGATTTATAAGTTTAAAAGAACGTTAACAAGAATATACAATTCGTACATCAATTGCATCTAGTAAAATACGTTTTAAAAAATCACGCTGAGTTCAGCAATTAAGCATTTCAGACCGGGCTTCAATAGCATGCAGAGGAGGGTCCCCTCGCAATCTGCACGAGCTCTTAGCAAACCACACAGAGAGCTGCCACCACTCTGCTAGTCAACAGAGCTGGCCAATCCTGCTTCTACGTATATCCTGTTCCCCGCCCCCAGCTGTAACACTACCTTCGTTGGGATTGGTGAGCCAGCGCTGAGGAACAATGGAGCTGACCCTGCCCTCCACACAAACGGCACAGAGCCGCGGTGGAACGGGGCTAAGGGTGCAAAGGGCAGAACAATAGTGGTGAGATTTATACGTTTAAAAGAACGTTAACAAGAATATACAATTTGTACATCAATTGCATCTAGTAAAATACGTTTTTAAAAATCACGCTGAGTTCAGCAATTAAGCATTTCAGACCGGGCTTCAATAGCATGCAGAGGAGGGTCCCCTCGCAATCTGCACGAGCTCTTAGCAAACCACACAGAGAGCTGCCACCACTCTGCTAGCTCTGAAAGTGGTTGCCTGTGGTGTTGAAAGCAGGCGCCCGTGGTGTTGAAAGCGGGCACCTGTGGTGTTGAAATCGGAAGCCCGTGGTGTTGAAAGCGGGCGCCCGTGGTGTTGAAAGTGGGCGCCCATGGTGTTGAAAGCGGGAGCCCGTGGTGTTGAAAGCAGGCACCTGTGGTGTTGAAAGCGGGAGCCTGTGGCATTGAAAGCGGGTGCCCTTGGTGTTGAAAGCGGGTACCCATGGTGTTGAAAGTAGGCGCCCATGGTGTTGAAGGCAGGTGCCCGTGGTTTTGAAGGCAGGTGCCCGTGATGTTGAAAGTGGGTGCCCGTGGTGTTGAAAGTAAGAGCCCATGGTATTGAAGGCGGGTGCCCGTGGTGTTGAAGGCAGGTGCCCATGGTGTTGAAAGAGGGTGCCCGTGGTGTTGAAAGTAGGCGCCCATGGTGTTGAAGGCTGGTGCCCGTGCTGTGGAAAGTGGATTCCCATGGTCTTGAAGGCGGGCGCCCGTGGTGTTGAAAGCGGGCGCCCTTGGTGTTGAAAGTGGGTGCCCGTGGTGTTAAAAGCTGGTGCACGTGGTGTTGAAAGTGGGTGCCCGTGGTGTTGAAGGCGGGTGCCCGTGGTGTTGAAAGTGGGCGCCCATGGTGTTGAAAGTGGGTGCCCATGGTGTGGAAAGCGGGTGCCATTGCTGTTAAAAGTGGGTGCCCATGGTGTTGAAAGCGGGTGCCTGTGGTGTTGAAAGCGGGAGCCTGTGGTGTTGAAAGCGGGCGCCCGTGGTGTTGAAAGCGGGCGCCCGTGGTGTAAAGCGGGTGCCCGTGGTGTTGAAAGTAAGAGCCCATGGTATTGAAGGCGGGTGCCCGTGGTGTTGAAGGCAGGTGCCCGTGGTGTTGAAAGTGGGTGCCCATGGTCTTGAAGGCGGGCGCCTGTGGTGTTGAAAGCGGGCGCCTATGGTGTTGAAGGCAGGTGCCTGTGGTGTTGAAGGCAGGTGCCCCTGGTGTTGAAAGTGGGTGCCCGTGGTGTTGAAAGTAGGCACCCATGGTGTTGAAGGTGGGTGCCCGTAGTGTTGAAAGTGGGTGCCCGTGGTCTTGAAGGCGGGTGCCCGTGGTGTTGAAAGCGGGCACCCGTGGTGTTGAAAGAGGGTGCCCGTGGTGTTGAAAGCGGGCGCCCGTGGTGTTGAAAGCGGGCGCCCGTGGTGTTTAAAGCGGGCGCCCATGGTGTTGAAGGCGGGTGCCCGTGGTGTTGAAAGTAGGCGCCCATAGTGTTGAAGGCGGGTGCCCGTGGTGTTGAAAGTGAGTGCCCGTGGTGTTGAAAGCAGGTGCCCGTGGTGTTGAAAGCGGGTGCCCGTGGTGTTGAAAGCGGGCGCCCGTGGTGTTGAAAGTGGGCGCCCCTTGGTGATGAAGGTGAGTGCCCGTGGTGTTGAAAGTGGGTGCCCGTGGTGTTGAAAGCGGGCGCCCGTGGTGTTGAAAGTGGGTGCCCGTGGTGTTGAAAGTAGGCACCCATGGTGTTGAAAGTGGGTGCCCGTGGTCTTGAAGGCGGGTGCCCGTGGTGTTGAAAGCGGGCCCCTGTGGTGTTGAAAGAGGGTGCCCGTGGTGTTGAAAGCGGGCGCCCGTGGTGTTGAAAGCGGGCGCCCGTGGTGTTGAAAGCGGGCACCCGTGGTGTTGAAATCAAAAGCCCGTGGTGTTGAAAGCGGGCGCCCGTGGTGTTGAAAGTGGGTGCCCATGGTGTTGAAAGCGGCAGCCCGTGGTGTTGAAAGCAGGCACCCGTGGTGAAGAATGCGGGAGCCTGTGGTATTGAAAGCGGGTGCCCTTGGTGTTGAAAGCGGGTACCCATGGTGTTGAAAGTAGGCGCCCATGGTGTTGAAGGCAGGTGCCCGTGGTTTTGAAGGCAGGTGCCCGTGGTGTTGAAAGTGGGTGCCCGTGGTGTTGAAAGTAGGCGCCCATGGTGTTGAAGGTGGGTGCCTGTGGTGTTGAAAGTGAGTGCCCGTGGTGTTGAAAGCAGGTGCCCGTGGTGTTGAAAGCGGGTGCCCGTGGTGTTGAAAGCGGGCGCCCGTGGTGTTGAAGGCGGGTGCCCGTGGTGTTGAAAGTAGGCGCCCATAGTGTTGAAGGCGGGTGCCCGTGGTGTTGAAAGTGAGTGCCCGTGGTGTTGAAAGCAGGTGCCCGTGGTGTTGAAAGCGGGTGCCCGTGGTGTTGAAAGCGGGCTCCCGTGGTGTTGAAAGTGGGCGCCCATGGTGATGAAGGTGAGTGCCCGTGGTGTTGAAAGTGGGTGCCCGTGGGGTTGAAAGCAGGAGTCTGTATTGTTGGAAGCAGCAACCCGTGGTGTTGAAAGCAGGCACCCGTGGTGTTGAAAGTGGGTGCCCGTGGTGTTGAAAGCGGGAGTCCGTGTTGTTGGAAGCAGACACCTGTGCTGTTGAAAGCGGGCACCCATGGTGTTTATTTATTTATTTTAAACTTATAGAGCGCAAACAAATACCACGAATGGTGTCTCGGCGCTAGGCAGACAGAGAGGCAGACAAAGAGGCAACTCCTTTACATGTATTGACTGAATAGCCAGGTCTTCACTTGCTTTCTAAAAATCATCAGTGACGGGCTGCATTTTATTTGATGGGGCAAGGTATTCCAGAGCCTCGAGGCAGCTACCAAGAAGCGTCTGTCTCCCCATGTAACTGTTCTAACCCTTTGAACACAAAGGGATGCAGATGAGGCAGATCTTAAAGCTCTCTTAGGGACATAAACCAGCAGTGATTCCCTAAAAAAGTCAGGTCCTTGGCTGTTCAACGCTTTGTAAATAATGCACAATGCCTTAAACTTGGTTCTTTTTCTCACCGGAAGCCAATGAAGTTGGTAGACAATGTGGGAAATGGGTGCAAACTTAGGAGTTTTGGTCAGGATTCGTGCAGCAGCGTTCTGCACCATTTGTAATTTCCTAAAGACCTGCTCCTGGGCATTCAACAGAAGCCCATTGCAGTAGTCCACCTTGGATAACACCAAGGAGGACATAAGTGTTTTCCCGGCAGACAGGGGAAGGAAAGGTAATAACTTTTTCACCTTTCGTAGCGTGTAAAAGGAGGAGGAGACCACTGCATTAGCATGATTGATGAAACTTAGTTTGCTGTCAAACAACACTCCTAAGTTTCTCACCTTCGAAACTGGAGTAGGTGGATTACCCATTTCTGGTGGCCAACAGACCGGGGACCAAGCTGGTTTTAGGTCTCCAAACACCATTACCTCGGTCTTATCGGTGTTTAGTTTTAGACAATTACTGTCCATCCAGTGACTAATGGCTCTCATGCCTATCTGAAAGTTGGGCGCTACCTCACTCCCGTTTTTATGCACTGCTAACTCCAACTGAGTGTCGTCGGCGTATGAAGTCACTCCCATTCCATGGATTTTAATGACCCTCGCCAAGTCCGACACATAGATGTTAAAAAGTGTCGGACTTAGCGAGGATCTCTGGGGGACTCCACAAGGCAGCACAAATGTAGGTGAATAAAAATTCCCCATCTTTACCGACTGTTCTCTGTTAGACAGAAAAGAGACCAGGAGCTCCACAGCTTTGCCCTGTATGCCCATAGCTGTGACACGGTCGATCAAGATGTTATGATCGACCGTGTCAAAGGCCGCCGAGAGATCCAGCAAGATCAGGACTGCCGTGCCACCCTGGTCCATGATCTGTCTGATCTCTTCGGAAGCCTTTATAAGCGCCGTCTCCGTTCCGTGGCCTCTCCTAAACCCGAACTGGGTGTTATCTAGCAGGTTGTTGTGATCAATGTAACTGGCCAGCTGTTTATTTATAACTTTTTCAAGTATTTTGGATGGAAAAGGGAGGGCTGCTATAGGGCGATAACTTTTTAATTCCAAGGTGTTAAGAGTGGGTTTCTTTAGCAGTGGCTTTATTATGGCAGTTTTCCATTTTTGAGGATAAATACCTGATTCGCAAACAGTACTGCAGATATTCTCCAAAATTGGAGCTACTACCTCGATTGTTGATTTAATGATGGTCGGTGGGCAGGGATCCAAAGGGGAGCCCGACATAGTTGTTTTGATAAGATCTTTTATTTCTGAAAGTGAAGGAGGGATGAATTCATTCAGGGAAGAGGATATGAACTGTGCGTTCTTGTGGCTCTCTGATGGTTCCCCCATTATATTATTATTGAATTTATTGAAGATTTCTGTGACCTTGGTCCTGAAAAAATCAGCCATCTGATTACAGAATTCTTGGGTAACATCTGTAGTATTCGCTGTTGGTATATTTGTTAATGTTGCCACTACCTGGTATAATTGCTTACTGGAATTCTGGGCTTTTTCTATCTGTTCGCTAAAATATTTGCTCTTTTCCAGTCTTAACAGCTTCCTGTAGACTGATAATGCTTGTTTGTATTTTTCTTTATCATTGTTGTCGTAGTTGACTCGCCAGCACCTTTCTAAATTGCGGCAGTTCTGTCTTTCTAATCTTAAAGTTTCGGAGAACCAAGGGGCTGATGGTATTGCGCGATTTGGGCGCAGTTTCTTAAAAGGCGCTACTTGATTAAAGGTATCTGTAAGCCATTGGTTATAGTTATTTGCTGCCAGTTGAGAGTCTGGCGTTCTAGATGGTTTGTTATTTTCCAATTTCTCAGATAGTGTCTTTATATCTATATTTTTCCAGTCCCTGCACGTTCTAAGTTGCTTTTTAGCCGAATGTTGATTTTTATATTTTTTAACACGGACGTGAAAGACCACCACTGCATGGTCTGACCATACAATAGGGACAACAGTGGGGGAGGTAATGGCCTGGTTATTTGTAAATAGGCCATCAAGAACATGACCTGCTTTGTGCGTGGCTGTAGTGACTAGCTGGTTAAGGCCAACGGCCTTAAAATCCTCAGTAAGGCTCAGTGTGTCTTTATCTGCTGTTTCTTCTAAATGAAAATTAAAGTCTCCTAGTATAGTATAATCAGAGGCTTCTGCCACTGGTTCTAATAAAGTGCTAATAGATTGGAGAAAAGGCATTCTAGCGGCTGGGGGACGATAGAGCAGAACTCCATTAAACATTTGAATGGGAGATAGAGTGATGGAAAAGGCTAATGTTTCTGCAGGAATGTTATCTAGTGTCCCTGTTTTTAGTGCTAGTTCTAGCCGTAAAATGATAGCAAGGCCGCCCCCTTTTTTTCCTGTCGGTCTATCTTGTCTGGTGATATAGTAGCCCTCCGGGATGGCTGCCACAAGGTCAGGGTCAGAAGCCAGATCGGCCCATGTCTCTGTTATAAACAGAATATCTAATTTGTGTGCTGAGATTTATTCGGCCACATCTTCTCTATGTTTACACATAGATCTGGCGTTCACCAGTGCGCATTTAATGCGTGTAGTCTCATTACTAGAAGCTCCTGATATCAATGGTATCTGTGTGAGGGAACCCGTTGCTTTAAAATTACAGTTTGGGCAGATTATATGTAACGTGTTAGAGCACTCTGCTAAGTTGAAATGTGGGCATTCTTTCAGAAACATAGTGTTTTTTATATCTAGCAGGTCAGAGAAAGTATATTTCAAGAACTTACTAGAATGGCGAGATACCCGGCCAGGGGAAGGGGCGCTGGGCGCGGGTCCAGCGCGGACTGGCGCAGACTGGCACCCCTTAGGCGCGGCTTCGGCGCGGAGACGGCCCTCCCGCTGCGCTCTACCGCTGCGCTTCCGGGTGGCCATTTTATATCCTGTGCCCCGCCCCCAGCTGTAACACTACCTTCGTTGGGATTGGTGAGCCAGCGCTGAGGCACAATGGAGCTGACCCTGCCCTCCACACAAACGGCACAGAGCCGCGGTTGAAAGGGGCTAAGGGTGCAAAGGGCAGAACAATAGTGGTGAGATTTATAAGTTTAAAAGAACGTTAACAAGAATATACAATTCGTACATCAATTGCATCTAGTAAAATACGTTTTAAAAAATCACGCTGAGTTCAGCAATTAAGCATTTCAGACCGGGCTTCAATAGCATGCAGAGGAGGGTCCCCTCGCAATCTGCACGAGCTCTTAGCAAACCACACAGAGAGCTGCCACCACTCTGCTAGTCAACAGAGCTGGCCAATCCTGCTTCTACGTATATCCTGTTCCCCGCCCCCAGCTGTAACACTACCTTCGTTGGGATTGGTGAGCCAGCGCTGAGGAACAATGGAGCTGACCCTGCCCTCCACACAAACGGCACAGAGCCGCGGTGGAACGGGGCTAAGGGTGCAAAGGGCAGAACAATAGTGGTGAGATTTATACGTTTAAAAGAACGTTAACAAGAATATACAATTTGTACATCAATTGCATCTAGTAAAATACGTTTTTAAAAATCACGCTGAGTTCAGCAATTAAGCATTTCAGACCGGGCTTCAATAGCATGCAGAGGAGGGTCCCCTCGCAATCTGCACGAGCTCTTAGCAAACCACACAGAGAGCTGCCACCGCTCTGCTAGTCAACAGAGCTGGCCAATCCTGCTTCTACGTATATCCTGTTCCCCGCCCCCAGCTGTAACACTACCTTCGTTGGGATTGGTGAGCCAGCGCTGAGGAACAATGGAGCTGACCCTGCCCTCCACACAAACGGCACAGAGCCGCGGTGGAACGGGGCTAAGGGTGCAAAGGGCAGAACAATAGTGGTGAGATTTATACGTTTAAAAGAACGTTAACAAGAATATACAATTTGTACATCAATTGCATCTAGTAAAATACGTTTTTAAAAATCACGCTGAGTTCAGCAATTAAGCATTTCAGACCGGGCTTCAATAGCATGCAGAGGAGGGTCCCCTCGCAATCTGCACGAGCTCTTAGCAAACCACACAGAGAGCTGCCACCACTCTGCTAGCTCTGAAAGTGGTTGCCTGTGGTGTTGAAAGCAGGCGCCCGTGGTGTTGAAAGCGGGCACCTGTGGTGTTGAAATCGGAAGCCCGTGGTGTTGAAAGCGGGCGCCCTTGGTGTTGAAAGTGGGTGCCCGTGGTGTTAAAAGCTGGTGCCCGTGGTGTTGAAAGTGGGTGCCCGTGGTGTTAAAGGCGGGTGCCCGTGGTGTTGAAAGTGGGCGCCCATGGTGTTGAAAGTGGGTGCCCATGGTGTGGAAAGCGGGTGCCCTCGGTGTTGAAAGCGGGTACCCATGGTGTTGAAAGTAGGCGCCCATGGTGTTGAAGGCAGGTGCCCGTGGTTTTGAAGGCAGGTGCCCGTGATGTTGAAAGTGGGTGCCCGTGGTGTTGAAAGTAGGCGCCCATGGTGTTGAAGGTGGGTGCCCGTGGTGTTGAAAGTGAGTGCCCGTGGTGTTGAAAGCAGGTGCCCGTGGTGTTGAAATCGGAAGCCCGTGGTGTTGAAAGCGGGCGCCCGTGGTGTTGAAAGTGGGCGCCCATGGTGTTGAAAGCGGGAGCCCGTGGTGTTGAAAGCAGGCACCTGTGGTGTTGAAAGCGGGAGCCTGTGGTATTGAAAGCGGGTGCCCTTGGTGTTGAAAGCGGGTACCCATGGTGTTGAAAGTAGGCGCCCATGATGTTGAAGGCAGGTGCCCGTGGTTTTGAAGGCAGGTGCCCGTGATGTTGAAAGTGGGTGCCCGTGGTGTTGAAAGTAAGAGCCCATGGTATTGAAGGCGGGTGCCCGTGGTGTTGAAGGCAGGTGCCCATGTTGTTGAAAGAGTGTGCCCGTGGTGTTGAAAGTAGGCGCCCATGGTGTTGAAGGCTGGTGCCCGTGCTGTGGAAAGTGGATTCCCATGGTCTTGAAGGCGGGCGCCCGTGGTGTTGAAAGCGGGCGCCCTTGGTGTTGAAAGTGGGTGCCCGTGGTGTTAAAAGCTGGTGCCCGTGGTGTTGAAAGTGGGTGCCCGTGGTGTTGAAGGCGGGTGCCCGTGGTGTTGAAAGTGGGCGCCCATGGTGTTGAAAGTGGGTGCCCATGGTGTGGAAAGCGGGTGCCCTCGGTGTTGAAAGCGGGTACCCATGGTGTTGAAAGTAGGCGCCCATGGTGTTGAAGGCAGGTGCCCGTGGTTTTGAAGGCAGGTGCCCGTGATGTTGAAAGTGGGTGCCCGTGGTGTTGAAAGTAGGCGCCCATGGTGTTGAAGGTGGGTGCCCGTGGTGTTGAAAGTGAGTGCCCGTGGTGTTGAAAGCAGGTGCCCGTGGTGTTGAAGGCGGGTGCCCGTGGTGTTGAAAGTAGGCGCCCATAGTGTTGAAGGCGGGTGCCCGTGGTGTTGAAAGTGAGTGCCCATGGTGTTGAAAGCAGGTGCCCGTGGTGTTGAAAGCGGGTGCCTGTGGTGTTGAAAGCGGGCGCCCGTGGTGTTGAAAGTGGGCACCCATGGTGATGAAGGTGAGTGCCCGTGGTGTTGAAAGTGGGTGCCCGTGGTGTTGAAAGCAGGAGTCTGTATTGTTGGAAGCAGCAACCCGTGGTGTTGAAAGCAGGCACCCGTGGTGTTGAAAGTGGGTGCCTGTGGTGTTGAAAGCGGGAGTCCGTGTTGTTGGAAGCAGACACCTGTGCTGTTGAAAGCGGGCACCCATGGTGTTGAAAGTGGTTGCCTTTGGTGTTGAAAGCTGGCGCCCGTGGTGTTGAAAGTGGGTGCCCGTGGTGTTGAAAGTGGGTGCCCCCGGTGTTAAAAGCGGACCCCGCGATTTTGAAAGCGGACGCCCGTGGTGTTGAAAGTGGGTGCCCGTGGTGTTGAAAATGGGTGCCCGTGGTGTTGGAAACGGGTGCCCATGGTGTTGAAAGTATGCAGTCATGGTGTTGAAGGCAGGTGCCTGTGGTGTTAAAAGTAGGCGCCCATGGTGTTGAAGGTGGGTGCCTGTGGTGTTGAAAGTGGGTGCCCGTGTTGTTGAAAGCAGGTGCCCATGGTGTTGAAGGCGGGTGCCCATGGTGTTGAAAGTAGGCGCCCATGGTGTTGAAGGCGGGTGCCCGTGGTGTTGAAAGTGGGTGCCCGTGGTGTTGAATGCGGGTTCCCATGGTGTTGAAATCGGGTGCCCGTGGTGTTGAAAGCGGGTGCCTGTGGTGTTGAAAGTGGGTTCCCGTGGTGTTGAAATTGGGTGCCCGTGGTGTTGAAAGTGGGTGCCCGTGGTGTTGAAAGCGGGTGCCCGTGGTGTTGAAAGCTGGAGTCCGTGTTGTTGAAAGCGGACGCCCGTGGTGTTGAAAGCAGGCACCTGTGGTGTTGAAAATGGTTGTGCCCGTGGTGTTGAAAGCGGGCGCCCGCGGTGTTGAAAGTGGCTGCCCGTGGTGTTGAAAGTGGACGCCCGTGGTGTTGAAAGCGGACGCCCAAGGTATTGAAAGTGGGTGCCCATGGTGTTGAAAGCGGGTGCCCGTTGTGTTGAAAGTGGGTGCCTGTGGTCTTGGAAGCGGGTGCCCTTGGTGTTGAAAGTAGGTGCCCATGGTGTTGAAGGCGGGTGCCCGTGGTGTTGAAAGTAGGCGCCCATGGTGTGGAAAGTGGACACCCGTGGTGTTGAAAGTGGGTGCCCATGGTGTTGAAAGTGGGCGCCCGTGGTGTTGAAAGCGGACGCCTGTGGTGTTGAAAGTGGACGCCCGTGGTGTTGAAATGGGTGCCCATGGTGTTGAAAGTGGGTGCCCGTGGTGTTGAAAGTGGGTGCCCATGGTGTTGAAAGTGGGCGCCCGTGGTGTTGAAAGCGGACGCCTGTGGTGTTGAAAGCGGGCGCCCGTGGCGTTGAAAGTGGATGCCCGTGGTGTTGAAAGCGTGCATCGGTGGGGTGGGGGGGAACGGAGCATATTTACCATTACCATATGAAATGGGCTCAAAGTAACCACATATTTTTGTGCAAAAAAAATAATGTATTCAATATAAATAAAAAATATCTGATATGCATGCAAAACTCTTCCATGTGTGCCATTATATTTTAATCAGGTTCTGACTCGAGCTTAAGGGAGGTTCCCAAATCCGTCTTCTTCCTCCTCCCCCTCATCCATGGCCCGGCTGAGAGCCTGAAAATGCAAAAGGCAAGGAGGGAAAAGGAAAAAGGATAAGCATAATATTTGAAGAAGAGGAAGGGGGTAGTGAAGATGACATGGATGCACATTGAGGATACCTTGCTGCTGCAGGCTGTGACCCCTTGTTTCAGAGGTCATGAAGAAAGAGGAAGGAACAGCAAATAAGCAGGACTCCTCAAGCCCTCTTTGCCCATCCCTCATCTCCTAGAAGCACACAGGAGTGTTTTGATGCGCCAAGGGTGGGACAAGGGGTAAATTCGATGAAACCATGAGAATGTATGGGGTTTGTGGTGACCCTTGTGCTGTCCATGGTACTTTTTTGAGTTGATTATCCATCACCAGAGGCTGGCTGATACGGGGCGGTGGTAGTGGGTTGGGCGCGGGTTGTTTAAAAAATAAAATTACACTTACATGGCCGCTGCCTCGCCTCTCTTCTTCTTCTGTTGAAGATTTAGGAACAGGAAGCCCCCAGGCTCCCATAGACAATCACGACGCTGCTAATAGCAGTGTTGTGATTTGTCTGAGCTCCGTGGTTAGACACCTAGACAGGGAGTGGGAGCCTGGGCATGCTCTCCACCCAGGCTGTGTATTACAGCTGGTGGAGAACATGGTAAGTGCGCATGACTGGCCAGCCAAACGTCATGCGCACTTAAGTGCTCATACCACTCCTCCCCCTACTGGCTAATAGCCCAGCCCCACCCCGCCCGCACCTCCCCTTAAACAAAACACAACTGGGCCAATACGGGAAAAATAAAATGATAACATTGTTTAGTATCATTTTATTTTTCCTGTGGAATGACGCTCTTCCGCCTTAGCGGAGGAAACTCCGCTGTACCATTACTGAAGCCAGGTGGTCAAGGAACAGCAAGCCGGGTGTAGTAAAACCATGACTCAGATGAATGAATAAAATAAGATTTATTCAGTTAAAACCTACACAGCTCTTCATCTGCCAGTGTCATCTGAGCTTCATCAGTTTCTCAAGTGTTGAAACATAACATTCCACCATGTACAAGATGCGAATTACATCATAAAGTAAATGACAGCTGAACATGACAATTCCCTTAAAGCTACAGTGTACAACTAAACATGGCTTGGAATATAACATACCTCCTTTTCTTCCTGAAGGAAAACAAAAATAAGTGTGAACACAAAATACAATAAAAACTAAACATTACATGGAGGAAAAAACAAAATAAGAGTACAAAAATGAGCAGTATAAAACAGTCCCTAATCACGAAATCTACAAGGCAACTTAATAGATCTAGTACTCTTCCTACGAGAGGAATTCATATTGCTTACATGTACATCACGATTTCCAGAAGCTACACTTGCTTTTACTTTTACAACTTTCGAAATATTCCACCAACACCCTCCTACTTGAACAGCATTGCCACCAATTCTCACAATCTTGATAGGTTCACTATATTTACTCCTCCCTTTCTTTGTGTGAGTGGAATTCTTAATTCTAACAAAATCCCCCACACTCAACGTGACCATCTTGGCATTTTTCTTTTGGTCAAACCAAACTTTCTCCTTATTCTGTGTTAATCTAGAATTAGTCTTAACTGTTTCTAAAACAGACTCAACATCAACTAAAGGATGAGACCATTTAGACATCCATCCTGGTCGGAAACTGGTATTAGCTTTCCTTCCACTTAATACTTCAAAAGGTAAAACCTTCGTGGAGGAGTGCGGTGTCGTCCTATAAAACCAAAGCATACTTTCAATGGATGCAAAACATCATGTCTCCCCTCAACTGCCCACTTAACACAATCACCCACAACACGGTTCATTCTTTCCACAAGACCGTTGGTTTGCGGATGATAAAGTGAGCTTCTAAGGTGTTTGACTCCACAGGATTTAAGAAAAGATCGGAATTCTACACTTACAAACTGAGTCCCATTATCTGAGATGATAAATTAAGGAAACCCTTCTCTCAAAAATGCCTCCTTGAGAAATTTGATAACACTAGAGGAATTAGCCTCCTTTACCACCTTTACCTCAGGCCATTTGGATGTATAATCCATCAAGACAATAATGAACCTCATCCCCAAAGGTAAAACTTCATAAGGACCCATAATGTCAATTCCCACTTTAACCCATGGGCTGGTAGGACATTCAATAGGAGACAAAGGTGGAACAACAACCTTGAGTGATTTTTCAGATGATGAGAACACTGGACAATTCTCAACAAACATTCGGATCTCATTATCCATGCTTGGCCACCAACCAAAAATCCTGTCGCACTCAACGTATTGTAAGAGAAATACCTAAATGCCCCGCATGAGCTTCTTTCATGATAGTAGGTCTGAGACAATGAGGTGGAATAAGTTTCTCACATCTCAGTATAAGACCATCCTCAATTGAAATTTCCGACTCCACCTTCCAATAAGGTTGTAACTCAGAAGACAAAGACTTCTCCTTGGGCCACCCATTCTTGACAAAATTGAACACTTCTTGCAACACCTTGTACTTTAATAAAAATTCTCTCCAATCTTCCTCAGACCCAAAAGCTAAAATGGGCACATCTATTGATGCCACAAAACAATCCTCCTCATCCTCATCATTTAAATCCTGGAAACTTGTACCTTCACTCACATCATTACTCTGAGGATATCGTGACAAAAAGTCTGCACGTGTGTTTTTACCACCAGAAATATGCGTGACATCGAACTGATATTGAAGTAATTTAGTCACCATCCGAGTGATCCTAGGTGTACAACATTTGCTAGGACCAGCAGACAAAATAGACACCAATGGCTTGTGATCAGTGATCAAACTGAAATGCCTACCCCAAACATAAGGTCGATACTTATCAATAGCCCATACACAGGCTAACAGTTCTTTCTCTATGACAGAGTATTGAATTTCAGCACTCCTAAGACCCCTGGAGGCAAAAGCAACTGTATATTCTTTTTCACCAGAACGTTGAATAAGAATAGCTCCTACACCCACCTTGCTCGCATCTACAGTAATAAAACAAGGCAAATCCGGGTCAAATGGAGTAAGAGCATTACTTTTCTTCAAAATATCTTTCACTTCCATGAAAGCACGATCACAGTCACCTGTCCATGAAAATTTAGTAGAAAATTTGAGCAGATTACTAATGGGTCTAACTATTGACGCATAGCTAGGGACAAATCTTGAATAGTATTCCAACAACCCAAAAGACTTAACTCCAGACCTGTCTTTAGGTACAGATGCCTTCATGACAGCATCAATTAATCCTTGCCTTGGTTTGATTCCTTCAAAAGAGAGTAAATGACCTAGGTATTCTATCTCACTGCAACTAAACTTGCACTTCTCTGTTTTCAGTACAACTCCATTTTTCTTGAAAATTCCCAAGACCTTCCCAACAATATTATCATGAGTTTCATCATCCTTGGTATAAATCAAAACATCATCTTGAAAAACAAGAACACCCTCAACGTCTCTCAATAAATTTTGCATCACCCTCTGAAAGACAGAGGCCGCTGAAGTAAGCCCAAAAAGCATCCTTTTGTAGCGGAAAGTACCAAGTGGGGACACAAAAGCTGTTAATGATCATGACTCAGGGTGAAGTTCTATTTGATGATAGGCACTAGCCAGGTCTAGTTTCGAAAAGATGTTCGCACCTTTGATGCTAGTAAACTGGTCTGTAATTTTGGGTAAAGGATGGGAGTCAACCCAGATCTCCTTGTTTAAGGATCTGAGATCCACGCAAACCCTGAGTTTTCCATCTCTCTTTCGTGCGACCACAAGAGGAGATAACCACAATGAAGAATCGGTAGGTTCTATCATTCCTTCCTCACATAACATTGTTATTTCTTTATTAAGATCTTCCTTAATGCTAAAAGGAACACTCCTGAGTTTGTGTTTAATGGGAGTTGCACCATCCTTAACAATAATTTTATGTTTGAAACCAGTGATCTTACCAAGTTGATCACTAAATACAGAAGGAAATTCATTGTTCCACCTTATGCTTTCTTCTTCACAAGAAACAAGTAAAACCTGTTCCTTCATGCCTGGTCTAAGCTGCATGCCAAAAAGACCCTGATGAAACCATCCCAAAATGTTAAGTCCTTTGACAGCTACATAAACTTTTCCCCTAATTCTCCTACCTTTAAACTCTAAATAATCCTCGAAAAATCCTAGCAATGCAATTCTACGTTTCTCATAGGAAATAGGTTTTCTGTCAGGAGGAAACAATACTCTCTCACCCCATGTTTCATGAAACAGTTCCTCAGTAATCATGGTGATCCTTGCACCTGAATCTGCTAAAAGATCAAGTTTCTTATCACCAACAAGTATTTCAACTATAGGATCTACACAGGTCGAGGGATCACCTGTGAGAGGTATTGATGTGTCGTCAGATTCTATATGGTCAGTGACAATAGAGATGGTTTCAGTGTCTGAATCATTATCTGATTCTATTACACAAGCTATGGTTTTCTTTTGAAATTTTTTCTTTAAACAAACAGTGGGAAAATGTCCTATTTTTGTACAGTAGTTACACATAGAATTTAACGCTGTACATTTCGCACCTTTACTATGAATTGAACTTTGTAGTAGATAGAATTATCCTTTCACAGTTCTCTGTGTTGTAAATGGAACAATCCTTCCAAAGTCTATGGAAACAATGGCTTTCTTTAGAAAAATGATTTTTTTTAAAGTCTAAGGAAACAATGCACCATTTGAGAAAAGAATATTAGGTATTGTTGATGGAATCTTTGAATAAAATAGCAGTGTGAAGGTAGAACACGACCATCCAGGAATAGAATTAACAAAACAAAGGTAATGATGTCACAATCTCCTCCTTTGATAAAAAAAAATGAAGAGCGTGAGTAAAATAGAATCAGCGTGTTTGGCAAAAAGAACGTTCCATTGTACTGCTGCATGGTTGGCAAATAGATGGTTGGCAAAACAACAGAGCATGCGCAAGGAACAGAAAAATGGTGGACGTAGTCTCGCTGTGTGCATAATGACGTGATTAGCCGAGAACGTCTTGTGCAGAAGACTCGTTCCTTCGTGCTCCAGACACTCGCTCTCGCTCCTTCGCGCTCCAGACACTCGCGCAGAAGTCTCGCTCCTTAGCTCGCCCTGAGACGTTACCGGTAAGACTAAAGTGTATATCTTTAAAAAAAATTACACAGAATACGCTAAGTAAACTTCTCACTCTTTCGTTCAGTTTGGATTGAAAAAAATGAAAATGAACGATGGGCACAAGGAATATCACTCCGTTTTTAAAAGTCGTAATGCCACAATCCAATACACACGAGTGCGAGTTATACAAGGGAATATCGCTCCGTTTTTAAAAGTCGTAATGCCACACTTCAACACACACACGGCAGTAAAAAATGACACGCTGCAATAAAGTTAACTGGGAGATATTGAAATAAAATTAGAGTCACTTATCTGAAAGTGTCGAAGTAATAGTAGTGTTGAAAATTCGTTTTAGTAACAATTTTGAAGAGCTTTGATGAAAAAGTTCGTTTTGAAAGGTTTTGATGTAGAGATGGTCTTCAGAAATTGTTGAGGATTGAAAAGAGTTGAAGACTCCTTTGAGGAGAATGACAGTTGAGGCAGATGGGTTGATGTGGATTAAAAAGAAAAATCCTTTTGAGAAGTTGAAGATAGATGCGTGGGTTCAGCTGTGTAGGCCCGCGTCGCCAAAAATATGTAGTAAATCCATGACTCAGATGAATGAATAAAATAAGATTTATTCAGTTAAAACCTACACAGCTCTTCATCTGCCAGTGTCATCTGAGCTTCCTCAGTTTCTCAAGTGTTGAAAGATAACATTCCACCATGTACAAGATGCGAATGACATCATAAAGTAAATGACAGCTGAACATGACAATTCCCTTAAAGCTACAGTGTACAACTAAACATGGCTTGGAATATAACACCGGGAAACAGAACCAATGATTGCAGAAGAGTCCAGGAGAAGGCGGGAACCAGAGGTGAACATCAGCCAATCAGGAAGTAGACATTGACAGCGTCCTTATCAATCTTATCTAAAAATCGATGGAATTGGTTATTTATGGCCCAGATTGCCATGGGTTCATGGGAGCCATACATGTCATAAACCTCAGTCACGTGACTGGCAGCTGAGAGATTTAATAGTGCATTTGATTGTGAGGAAGGGAGTAGTGCTCAATAATAAACAATATAAAGGTGGGCACCAAGTCATGGCAGAGATGCCACAAAATCAGGAGAAGGTCCCGGCTGTGACAAGACAACCATTGTACTGGGACCGCGAAAGGAACGAAACGCACAATTGGATAGGGGTGGCTCAAGGCCAGAATCCAGCACAGGCTCGAAGGAGCAGCAAAATAGGTGCCCGTGTGCACAACGGAAGTGGGTTCTGTTGCCAGCGAGATGGCTCCATGAAACACTCGCTGCTGACATCTGCACTGATCAGCAGGCAATGAGTTTGAATCCTGGAGATGTCAACTCTGCCTTCCATCCTTCCAAAGTCAGTAAGTGAAGTACCATGTAATGCTGTACGGTGATTACCAGTAAGACCTTCTACTTACAGCGCTTAGGACATGGAAAGGATGGTATAGTAGGGGGCGAGAGTGGAATATCACAGGGCCAGCATAATTGGATATCAGCTAAAGAACTTCTATGAGGTGTTGACGTTTTGCAGATTTAAGCACCTAGCTCATCCACTGGGTGCTTAAATCTGGAGATCCTGCAGCCAGGCTGGCACTGCATGTGATTGGTGGAGCTCCTGCAAGATCCCCCGCAACCATTACCAGTCATGTGGCCCCTTTCTTGCACCTCTAGGCCCGTAGCCTCCCTGCAGGCATCTGGCCAGAGGTCCCTCTGAGAGGGACTGCAGTCTTATGATGTGGCCTCCTAAACAGCAGTGGGCATGGCCTGCAACCATTTCCAGTCATGTGACCCCCTTCTTGCACCTCGAGGTTGTGGTAAATAAAAAGCTAGTTATTTACGCCGTGTCGGAATTTCTAAAATTACACAAGAAAATGGTAATGCATAAAATGAGGAGCAGAGTCCGTGGTCTTCGAGTTGAAAGGGTTTTATTCCAGAACTCGAGTTAAGGGAGAGCTCCTTCACCAAGCGGGTTCAGTAGTAGTCTACTTTACTTGAAACAGATCAGCATTTTTATACAATACGAGTACAATCGAAAAGAAGGAGTTTCCCTCAGACTGTGAATGTGAACGGTGAATGAGAGAAAAATTATCTTTATAAATATCGCTCAGTGCCCAAGACTAAAAACAGTGCAAAATGGGACAGCTTTCAACAAATAACTGTCATCATTGTTAATGGGGTCGACATGTTTCATCAAAAATGAGGAAAAGGTAATCCTCTGCCTTCCTCAGGCCCTCTATGATTGCTACTGCAATGTGCACAAATAATAGTTATAAAGTATATGTAGGCATTCCTGTTTTCAGTTTCTATTTTTGGTAAATTCTGGTGGGGTTTTTTCAATGTTTTCAATATCTTAAAAAACAGTTGTTATCAGTGGATACACATTTTCGCGCCACTAAAAACCACAGAAAAAGTGTTTTTCCGGTGTTTATAGAACGTTTTGCTTTTGTTATTGCTTGCTTTCTGCACTGAAAGAAAATGGTATTTAGACAGTGTACTTATAGTGTATATGAGGTCCAAATAGATTTTTGCAAATTAATCTTATTGTAGTGCACCATACAATACTTCTTCAGTGAGTCTTTGGGTCATGTGCACTCGCTCTTTCCTTCCCATGTAATCTTCTGTGAAAAGCCCCTCTCAGCATACCATCTAACAAGTGGCAAGGATCTCCTACAGGGAATCACTTCAGCTCGGGTATAAATTTTGACAGGTCATCACACAACTTTTTAATATACGTAGCTGAATCACTGCAAATACAAACAATATGACTCCAATATTTGTTGAACTTGGAAAGAACCATTTTTGCAGAGCATTACAAGTGACACTGAGTTCAATGCTTTGCAAAAGTCTGGTGTCATGTTTTCACCACTATCCCAGATGCTTGGTGATATATATATATATATACTTGTCACTATACCTTGCATTGAATATTTAAAGCCTGAGGTGTTGGCAATTCACCTACTATCACTACTGACCCACTAGAAACTATGGTCTGATGTATTAAGGGTTTTTACCTATTCTCTGTGGGTAAATGTGATGACACATATTAGGAAATATTTTTATGAAACCAGCCATTTTACCTATCAGTGAAAGAATCAAATGCAGCCAAAATATCAAATATGAGTTTGAAATTTTCTGAATCTCTACAGTTTATAAAATAATTAAACTAGACCTAAAACATGAAACTAAACCCTGCATCTTTAGACCAAAGGCCACAAAACTGAAAAAAGTAAAAGGAAGAAGAAACAACATTTTAGTTGCACCCCTAAAGAACAAAACTCAAGCAGAATAATGTTAGCCAGTCTTCCTTACTGCTAGCTTGTATAACAAAGTTACATTGTATTGACACCTTCAGGAAGAAAAAAATGACTCTTTCATTCTCTTTTTCGTTTCTTTGAATGGCATTTAGTTTGTGGTTGTGCAGGTGTTTTGTCAGTGTTTATATGTTTCCACTGGTGAGGGCTATTTATCTTTCATGGGGTTTTATCAGTTATCATAGGTTTAAACCTAAAACCCCACAGCCTAAGTATAAGTGAATAAAAATGGTACAACCATGTCACCTGGGATCCTAGGTGTACAACAAAATCTTCTGCGAGTGGAACGGTTAACCAGTATTCAGCAGGAGGATTGGACCTCACCTCACCTGGCTGCAGCTCGGGGAGACGAAGTATCGCTCTGCCAGTCGGTACTCCAGACGGTCATCTGAACCGTCTCGGGGACATTCATCTTCATAATCTGAACCCTCCTCCACAGGGACAGGTTCAGGGCAGACCAACTTTTAAAATCATGCTCCATACGGCCCACAGTGGGTTGCACATTGTTCAGAACCATAGGCCATATGTATGAACACATTTCCCCATAGACACAGAATGGTTAAAGCTCTTTGATACATCTGGCCCCATGTCTTCCAGACTTCGATTAATATGCACTGCGAGGAATTTTAAAGGGGATTGAAGCCACTTGAATGATAGGCTGCCCAGAGAGGCTCTTGTGGTGGATGGTGTTAGGGGCAGGGCCACACATTTCAACCAGTTTATCATATAGCCAGAAAACTGGAAAAAAGTCCAATTGAGAGATCAGAGCGGCCATTCTTACCTTAACACCTGAATAGCAGTAGAACAGTGCTATTTGCAAGGGGACAACAGTGGAAATGTTGCTCTGCCCATCGAATCCCCCTGGATTTTCCGCTCTTTAAACAACCTGCTTTATGGACAATGAATTTTCATTAATAGCCTATGTAGTTCTATAGCGATTATTAAAATGTCAGTTTGCTTCACTGTTTGTATATCCTATGGGCAAATACCACGGTAAACTACAGGTTCGCCATTGTTAGGCCTAGAAACTTTGTTGAACCACCAATGTTATGATACATCTCAATCCTGTATGAAGATGTGACATGTTCTGCATTTATCTGCACTCCTTGTGGATTTATCACACTGCTGGGCTAAATTAGCTACTCTCCTGGCCAGGTGGAGGATCACAGGACTCTCGACACTATAGGGCAATTAGCCAGCAATTACACCTGCTCCCAGGAGAGATGTAGGTACAGAATCCAAAGTTGGTGGTTACCTTTCACACTGCACCTGGCCAGAGAAGGCTCAGTGCCCAAAAAACAAAAGAGGCTAGCCAAGCCTCTGGAGTCAGTCACAGAAATTGTGTAGGAACAACTGCTCCCACCCCCAGGCTGGAGAGAGATGCACAGCCAGCTCCCGCGCCTGCCTTCCAGGATCTGCTGTACTTCCACCCCCCACCAGATGAAAATAATGCATGTGGGTGGACAAAGTGGGACTGTGGTACCAGTTACAAAAGAAATAAAAGAAAGTTAAATCTGAAGAAAAGCCCGCAGCGCATCAATGAGCAAGCCGCGGGGTGGATCAGCTAGGGAATGGAGCCC
>NW_028246904.1:0-31595 GCF_964263255.1 Lissotriton vulgaris | reverse complement strand
ATGCTTTCATCACCTCCGCAGATTTCCCAGAGGAATGAAAGAATGAGGAAATCAAACCACTCTTCAAACAAAGCATCCACAGACCCGGAAAATCTCAAGAACTATCGGCCCATCTCTCTGCACTCTTTCCCTGCCAAAGTCCTGGAAAAAGCCATTTACCGCCAACTCACAAACTACCTAGAGAACAACGACCTCTTGGACACATCCAAATCTGGGGTCTGATTAAACCACAGTACAGAAACCACCCTAATCGCAGCAAACAAAAACATAATCAATGCTTCCCAAGTTCTCTGCAACACTCTAGCAGACTTCTTTCATTACAAGATTGGCAACATTTACAACACAGACACTTCAACACCCAACCCTCTGACACCGGCATCCTCATCCTCCTCAACTCCATCCACTCCCACCCGAACATCAGAATCACAAATTTAGATCAACTCTCCACACAGACCACTTCTGCCATTATGAGCTATATCACTTAGGAGCACACAGGAACCCCTTTCCTCACCACATGTTCAACCTGGGGAACAATACTATCAGCAAATAACTCAATAAACCATCTTTAATGCTTCCATCACCTCTGCAGCTTTCCCAGAGGAATGAAAGAATGCGGAAATCAAACCACTCTTCAAACAAACTATCCACAGACCCGGAAAATCTCAAGAACTATTGGCCATTCTCTCTGCACTCTTTCCCTGCCAAATTCCTGGAAAAAGCCATTTACCGCCAACTCACAAACGACCTAGAGAACAACGACCTCTTGGACACATCCAAATCTGGGGTCTGATTAAACCACAGTACAGAAACCACCCTAATCGCAGCAAACAAAAACATAATCACTGCTTCCCAAGTTCTCTGCAACACTCTAGCAGACTTCTTTCATTACAAGATTGGCAACATTTACAACACAGACCCTTCAACACCCAACCCTCTGACACCGGCATCCTCATCCTCCTCAACTCCATCCACTCCCACCCGAACATCAGAATCACAAATTTAGATCAACTCACCACACAGACCACTTCTGCCATTATGAGCTCTATCACTTAGAAGCACACAGGGACCCCTTTCCCCAGCACATGTTCAACCTAGGGAACAATAATATCTGCAAAGAACTCAATAAACCATCTTTAATGCTTCCATCACCTCCGCTGCTTTCCCAGAGGAATGTAAGAATGCGGAAGTCAAACCACTCCTCAAACAAACCATCCACGGACCTGAAAAATCTCAAGAACTATCCGCCTATCTCTCTGCACTCTTTCCCTGCCAAAGTCCTGGAAAAGTCCTTTACTGCCAACTCACAAACTACCTAGAGAACAACTACCTCTAGGACACATCCAAATCTGGGTTCTGATCAAATCACAGCACAGAAACCACCCTAATCGAAGCCACCAACAACATCAGGACTCTCCTAGGCCTGGGAGAAACTGCTACCCTGATCCTCCTTGACCTCTCAGCCACCTTTAAGACTGTGTCCCAATACACCCTCCTAAAAAGGCTCCATCAGATATGGATTCAAGGAGTTGCCCTCAAGTGGATTGCATCCTTCCTCACCGGATGCACCCAGAGTGTCCACCTTCCAGAATATATCTCGGATCTCAAGAATATCATCTGTGGCATCCCCAAGGGTCTTTCCTCAGCCCTACCCTGTTCAACATCTATGTGACCTCAGTAGCCAACATTGTCAGGACACATGAACTGAGCATTATTTCCTACTGTCAGTGCAGCAGCGGCACACGTTCTAGGGCTCGCCTGGATCACAGCATGCACGGTTTTGTGGGTCCTCCCGTAACGGAGTGGTATGCTGTGGCAAAATACATCTGTCCCATTCCACACATTGGTGGTTACAATGTCCTGCTTTATAGTAACCTTTCTGTAACAGGTTGCAATGTTTGTTTAGGGTGCTGATTCACTTTGATTTCCTTCTGCAGCTGCTGGGTTTTTCCTGCTGGGATTTCCCCCCTGGGGTTTTCCCCGCTGTTGCTTCAATTTGTTTTACTTCTTGCTTCAATTTGCTTTCCTTCTGCAGCTACTGGGTTTTCCCTGCTGGGGTTTTCCCTGCTGCTGAAGACAGTCATCTAGGGCGTGATCCAGATCTATATAAGTAGCCCTGTCCTTGGGGTGCTGCTCACTATTCTTCGTTCTTGGGTGGAGCAGAAGCTCCAGGTCTCTTCCTCCTACAGTTTCCAGTGACTTCGGCTGGCCGCAGGGGATTTCTGGAGGGCATCTTGGATTCATTCTCTGGTGGGAAGTTCCATTGTTTCTCGACAGTGCTCCAGTCATTGTTCAGTCCTTGGTCCCACGCTGCTGCGTGTCCTCCGTCAAGCGGTTCCTCTGCTTGCTGCAGTTCCATTTTCGAGTACGCTCCGGTAGCCATAGTCAGAGCAGACCGTGCTCTGAGCAGTAAGACCCCCCTGGTGTGGTATGAGTTCATTTCTATATTACGTTCATGCCCTCTCTTGAAACTCTGCAGGGCAGTATTCTCTGAGAGTTTTTATATGTATGTGTGTGTCTCCGGCTCAAGATTCACGTCTTATTACATAAGTCAGTGCCTGTGACCATTCAACAGGGTGCTGGAATACACCTTCTATGTTTAGTGTTCGTGTATCGCCATGCTGCAAGTAGTCATTGAAGAACACAAGGGTTTTCTTATAGTTCGGCAAGATGTTATTGCAGAAATCATATCTGTTTCTGTATGAGAAGGTTTATAGCAGATCATCGAATATATCCAAGCGATATTTAAGATAAGAGACAGAAACGAATCTTGAAGGCTATTAAGCTTATCGCTGCTTTATGTGTGTTAACTGATTTTTTCTTTTCAGATCTCCTTCCCTGCAGTTCCCTTCCCACACCCTTCCCACTGCCTGGTCTCTCCAAGCCTCAGTGCTATAATAGCAGACTGAGTTTGAGCTGGATGGAGGTGGGCCACAATCTCGTTGTGCAGATCCCGAAGAAGATGGCAGCTGTTACACATACGCAGATGACACCTAGCTTATCCTATCTCTATCCACAGACCCCTCCACCACCAAAGCCAAATTCCACAAGTTTAAAAGGGGGTTGGGAGAGCCGCGAACATGTCACTGCCGGATTACCCCATTGCCTCATGGTCATTGCAGTTCATTATTCTTCGTTAGTTCGAGGATCACAAAATGTTCAAAGAGTTCATGGCCAGTGCCCGTATTTTCTTAAATCATATCCCTAGACACGTGTTTCTGGTTTAATACCTTCATCAGTAGGGAAAAATATTTTCAGAGGTTGCTCCACATGCCACCGCCATCTCCTCAGGTCAATTACCGCTCCCGGTGTGCAGGCATCTCCCAGTGCTCGTCTGCGTTTGGCTCACGGGAGCCATTTTACAAAGTTCAAAAGGGGGTAGGGAGAGCCGCAAACATGTCACTGCCGGATTACCCCATTGCCTCATCGTCATTGCAGTTCATTATTCTTCGTTAGTTCGAGGATCACAAAATGTTCAAAGAGTACATGGCCAGTGCCCGTATTTTCTTAAATCATATCCCTAGACACGTGTTTCTGGTTTAATACCTTCATCAGTAGGGAAAAATATTTTCAGAGGTTGCTCGACATGCCACCGCCATCTCCTCAGGTCAATTACCGCTCCCGGTGCGCAGGCATCTCCCAGTGCTTGTCAGCGTTTCGCTCACGAGAGCCATTTTACAAAGTTCAAAAGGGGGTTGGGAGAGCCGCGAACATGTCACTGCCAGATTACCCCATTGCCTAATGGTCATTGCAGTTCATTATTCTTCGTTAGTTCGAGGATCACGAAATGTTCAAAGAGTTCATGGCCAGTGCCCGTATTTTCTTGAATCATATCCCTAGACACGTGTTTCTGGTTTAATACCTTCATCAGTAGGGAAAAATATTTTCAGAGGTTGCTCGACATGCCACCGCCATCTCCTCAGGTCAATAACCGCTCCCGGTGTGCAGGCATCTGCCAGTGCTCGTCAGCGTTTGGCTCACGGGAGCCATTTTACAAAGTTCAAAAGGGGGTTGGGAGAGCCGCGAACATGTCACTGCCGGATTACCCCATTGCCTCATGGTCATTGCAGTTCATTATTCTTCGTTAGTTCGAGGATCACAAAATGTTCAATGAGTTCATGGCCAGTGCCCGTATTTTCTTAAATCATATCCCTAGACACGTGTTTCTGGTTTAATACCTTCATCAGTAGGGAAAAATATTTTCAGCGGTTGCTCGACATGCCACCTCCATCTCCTCAGGCTTTGAAATAATGATACGAGCACTGGCTATGAACTGAGTACTGAGCAAGAAACACGAACTACATGAACCAGGATGCTAGAGGTAATTACGCTGGACGTGTCAGCGGCATGCTCCCACCCCCCTTGTTGTTTAAAATGGCTCCCGTGAGCCGCCGAGCTGACGAGCTCGGGAGCAGCGCCTGCATGCTGAGGGTGGAACTGGTCCTGATAGATGACGGCAGCATGTCCAGAAACCTGTTAATATTTTTTCCCTACTGATGAAGGAATAATCTAGAAACACGTGTCTAGGGATACGCTTTGAAATAATGATACGAACACTGGCTATGAACTGAGTACTGAGCGAGAAACATGAACTACATGAACCAGGATGCTAGAGGTAATTACGCTGGACGTGTCAGCGGCATGCTCTCACCCTCCTTGATGTTTAAAACGGCTCCCGTGAGCCGCCGAGATGACGAGCTCGGGAGCAGCGCCTGCATGCTGAGAGTGGAACTGGTCCTGATAGATGACGGCAGCATGTCCAGAAACCTGTTAATATTTTTTCCCTACTGATGAAGGAATAATCCAGAAACACGTGTCTAGGGATACGCTTTGAAATAATGATACGAGCACTGGCTATGAACTGAGTACTGAGCGAGAAACACGAACTACATGAACCAGGATGCTAGAGGTAATTACGCTGGACGTGTCAGCGGCATGCTCCCACCCCCCTTGTTGTTTAAAATGGCTCCCGTGAGCCGCCGAGCTGATGAGGTCGGGAGCAGCGCCTGCATGCTGAGAGTGGAACTGGTCCTGATAGATGACGGCAGCATGTCCAGAAACCTGTTCATATTTTTCCCTACTGATGAAGGAATAATCCAGAAACACGTGTCTAGGGATACGCTTTGAAATAACGATACGAGCACTGGCTATGAGCTGAGTACTGAGCGAGGAACACGAAATACATGAACCAGGATGCTAGAGGTAATTACGCTGGATGTGTCAGCGGCATGCTCCCACCCCCCTTGTTGTTTAAAATGGCTCCAATGAGCCGCTGAGCTGACAAACTCGAGAGCAGCGCCTGCATGCTCAGAGTGGAACTGGTCCTGATAGATGACGGAAGCATGTCCAGAAACCTGTTAATATTTTTTCCCTACTGATGAAGGAATAATCCAGAAACACCGTGTCTAGGGATACGCTTTGAAGTAATGATACGAGCGCTGACTATGAACTGAGTACTGAGTGAGAAACACAAACTACATGAACCAGGATGCAAGAGGTAATTACGCTGGATGTGTCAGCGGAAAGCTCCCACCCCCCTTGTTGTTTAAAATGGCTCCAATGAGCTGACGAACTCGGGAGCAGCGCCTGCATGCTCAGAGTGGAACTGGTCCTGATAGATGACGGAAGCATGTCCAGAAACCTGTTAATATTTTTTCCCTACTGATGAAGGAATAATCCAGAAACACCGTGTCTAGGGATACGCTTTGAAATAATGATACGAGCGCTGACTATGAACTGAGTACTGAGTGAGAAACACTAACTACATGAACCAGGATGCTAGAGGTAATTACACTGGACGTGTCAGCGGCATGCTACCACCCCCCTTGTTGTTTAAAATGGCTCCCGTGAGCCGCCGAGCTGACGAGCTCGGGAGCAGCGCCTGCATGCTGAGAGTGGAACTGGTCCTGATAGATGACGGCAGCATGTCCAGAAACCTGTTAATATTTTTTCCCTACTGATGAAGGAATAATCCAGAAACACGTGTCTAGGGATACGCTTTGAAATAATGATACAAGCACTGGCTATGAACTGAGTACTGAGCGAGAAACAAGAACTACATGAACCAGGATGCTAGAGGTAATTACGCTGGACGTGTCAGCGGCATGCTCCCACCCCCCTTGCCAAATTCCACCAGTGCATGATCAGCGTCGCCCATTGAATGCAAAACAACTACCTCAAACTCAATATCGACAAAACAGAGGTTCTCATCTTTGGGATTGACACATCCCCGTGGAACAACTCCTGGTGGACTGCAAAACTGGGACCCTCACCCATACCCACAGAACATGCCTGGAACCTCCGCACCATACTGGAGAGCAAACTCATCATGAGAAACCAGATCAACTCAGCACCCTTAGCATGCTTCCTCAATCTCCGAAGGCTCAGGAAAGTCTTGAAGTAGCTCCAAGTCAACACCAGATGTACCACCACCCAGGCCCTCATCACCAGCCACCTGGACTACAGCAACACACCTCGGGAAACTCTATTCAAGCCCCGCCTTAAGCGGTGTAAATTCAAGATGCTTACCCATGCCTACAAGGTCCTGCACAATCAGGGACTGGCCCACATTAATCAATGTTTGAACTTCCACCAGCCCTCCAGTCACAGGTGATCTGCCTCCCTCTCCCCTTGCTCAGATCCCCCGCATCAACCGAAGCAAGAGCAGCAGATGTTCTTTCTCCTACCTGGTGGCCAAGTCCTGGAACAGCCTGAACACCCACCTTCGAACTTCCCCCTCCATGTAGGATTCCAGAAAGATCTGAAGACATGGATGTTTGGCTGATGTCACCCAACAACAGAAACTACCAGCACCTGGATTCCTTGCAAGGGATAAGCAGCGCTCCACAAATCCCATTTGATTTGAAAAAAGTAACTAAATATAAGTGACCACTAAGGTAATTCGTAAGTAACTCTGATGGCACAGTGCCTTTTAAGTAAAACGTAGGGCATGTGCGTTTAATCTTTACATGTTCTGATCGTGACAGACATCCAAATTCATTTTTCATTACCGTGAGGCATACCCTTCTCGTGGGCTAGCATTGGGAATTCCTTAATTTACTTTTAAGCTGTAATTCCTGATCAGAGAGGAGTGCTTTTCATGTTTCATAGTTTTTGAATAGTAATGATAAATCATCCTCATTGGTAAATTTGGATTTAACATTACTGATTTAGAAATACCACTTTTAGGAAATGAACATTTCTCCTCACTTACTGTTCTGTGTGCCTGACAGCCTGTCTCCAATACATGTCTGGGGTGGGTGACAGCTTCACTCCGTGCATTCCTTCAAGAGAGTCGCAACACAGGAGGGTTAGGTGTATCCGAGTACCAATCTACTTTGATCTGAATTCTGATGGCCTTGTCCGATCAGGATGGAAGTGATGGGCTAACACTTCACCTGAATAGGCAGTCAATCAATCAATCAATCAATCAAGAATTTGTAAAGCTCGCTACTTACCCGTGAGGGTCTGAAGGCACTGAGGGGTGGGGGGAGTGCTGCTACTGTTTGAAAAGCCAGGTCTTGAGGAGTCTTCTGAAGGTCAGTAGGTCTTGGGTCTGCTGTAGGTGGATGGGGAGGGTGTTCCATGTCTTGGCGGCAAGGTGGGAGAATGATCTGCCACCAGCGGTCACTCTTCAGATACGGGGGACAGTGGCGAGGGCAAGGTCGAGGGAGTGTAGCTGTCGGGTGGGGGTATAGAAGCTGAGTCGGCTGTTGAGGTAAGCTGGTCCGGCGTTGTGGAGTGCTTTGTGCGCGTGGGTGAGGAGCTTGAAGGTTATCCTCTTGTTGACAGGGAGCCAGTGTAGGTCTCTCAGGTGAGGTGTGCTGTGGCTGCGGTGAGGGATGTCAAGGATCAGGCCTGCTGAGGCATTTTGGATGTGTTGGAGCCGTTTCAGGACTTAGGCCGAGGCTCCTGCGTTGAGGATGTTTCAGTAGTCCAGTCTGCTGCTGACGAGGGCCTGGGTGACCGTCCTTCTCGTTTTGGTTGGGATCCACTTGTAGATCCTGCCGAGCATGCCGGGGGTGTTGAAGCAGGAGGAGGAGACGGCATTGACCTGCTTAGTCATGGAGAAGGTCGAGTCAAGGGAGCAGAAGGAGGAGACCACTTTGACTTGGTTGGTCATGCTGAGCTTGGAGTCGAGGATGACCCCTAGTTTGTGAGCGTGGTTGGTTGGTGCCGGGGGTGGGGGGGTCCCAGTGATGCAGGCTACCAGGATTCATCCCACGCTGAGTGGTTGGGCCCAAAGATAAGGATCTCCGTCTTGTCCATGTCCAGCTTGAGTCTGCTTGCCTCCATCCAGTCGGCGACAGACTTCATGCCCAGGTGTAGGTTGGATTTGGCGGAGAGGGGGTCTTTGGTGAGGGAGAGGATCAGCTGGGTGTCATTGGCATAGAAGATGATGTTGAGGTTGTGCAGTCGGGCGACATGGGTGAACGGCACCATGTAGATGCTGAACAGCGTTGGGCTGAGGGATGAGCCCTGGGGTACGCCGCAGATGATCTTGGTGGCTTCAGGTAGAAGGGGGAGGAGGATGCTCTGTGTTCTGCTGGAGAGGAAGGAGGAGGTCTAGTCCAGGGCTTTCTCTTGGATCCCGGCATCGCGGAGGTGTGTGCGTAGTGTGCAGTGCAAGACCGTGTCAAAGGCAGCTGACAGGTCCAGGAGGATGAGGGCAGTGGCTTCTCCATTGTCTAGCAGGGTCCTGATGTCGTCGGTGGTGGCGATGAGCGCAGATTCGGTGCTATGGTTGCTAAGGAACACAGACTGGGATGGGTCTAGGATGCTGTTTTCCTCGAGGAATCTGGTCAGTTGTTTGTTGACGGCCTTCTCGATGACCTTCGCCAGGAACGGGAGCAGGGAGATGGGTCAGAAGTTCTTGAGGTCCTTGGGGTCCGCCTTGGGATTCTTGAGTAAGGCGTTGATCTCGGCTTGCTTCCAGCTCTCTGGGAAGGTTGCTGTCTCGAAGAAGATGTTGATGGCTTTCCGGAGAAGGGGTGCGATGGTGGTGCTGGCTTTGTTGAAGAAGTGATGTAGACATGGGTCTGACGGGGATCCGGAGTGGACGGAGTTCATGATCTTAATGGTGTAGTCGTCATTGATGTTGGTCTAGGAGAGCAGGCGGTTGGTGCGGGTGGTGGTCTCTGTCGTTGCCGGGGCAGTCGCAGCATTGAAGCTGTTGTGGATGTCTGCGATCTTGAGGTGGAAGAATGTGGCTAGCGAGTCGCACAGGTCTTGCGAAGCTGGGATGTTGTTGGTGTTGGAGCTGGGGTTGGAGCGTTCCTTCACGATGTTGAAGAGCTCTTTGCTGTTGTGTGCATTGTTGTCTAGGCGGTCTTTGAAGGAGGCCCTTTTGGCAGATCTGATGAGGTGATGGTGTCTGGGGGTGGCGTTCTTGTGGGCTGCATAGCTTTCCAGTGTTCATTCACGGATCCAGTTCTTCTCTAGCATTCGGCAGGTTTGCTTGGAGATCTGGAGGTCTTCAGAGAACCAGCTTGCTTTCTTTCTGGTGTGGCGGTTGGAGGGTTTTTTGGGCGGGGCAAGGGTGTTGGCGCAGTTGTTGATCCACAGTCTGAGGTTGCGGCCGGCGGAGTCGGGTTTGGTTGAGTCTGCGAGAGGGGGGATGGTTAGGTGGTCTTCGGTGATTTTGCTCCAGCAGCGGCAAAGATCTGTAGAGTGCAGTGGTGCATGGTGGGTTTCGAGAAGGTGAAGTGGATGCAGCGATGGTCGGTCCAGTGGAGTTTGGTGGTGTGGTTGAAAGGGACGTGGGTGCTTGTGGTGAAGATGGGTCAAGTGTGTGTTCGGCAGAGTGGGTGGGTGTTGTCTGAGTCGGAGGTTGGTGAAGTTGTCGATCAGGGTGGAGGAGTTGAAGTCATTCTTGTTCTCGAGGTGGAAGTTCAGGTCTCCGAGGAGGGAGTAGTCCATGAAGATGAGGGCATGTGTGTGTGTGCTGATGAAGTCGGCGATGTAGTTGCTGAACTGTGGTCATGGTATGGGGGGTCTGTAGACAAGGGTTCCTCTGAGGGTGGTGTTGGGGCCGGTGTGGATCTGGAAGTGCAGGTGGTCAGCATGGCTGAGGGTGTCATCGGTGTTTGTCGAGACTTTGAGGGTTTTCCTGTGGATGATGACAATTCCCCCTCCTACTCCGTTGGTGCAGTCCCTGCAGGTGATCTTGTAGCGTTCCAGGGTGGCTATGGCGATGTCCGGTACCAAGCAGGGGGTTCAGCCAGGTCTCTGTCAGGAAGGCGACGTCTGGGGTGTTGGAGTCCAGTAGGTCCCAGAGTTCGACGGCTTGTTTGCGAGCGAAGTGGGTGTTGATAAGGATGCATCTGAGGTGGCTGGGTTCTTTGGTAGGTGGGTTGGCGGGTCAGTGCTGGTGAAGCTGCACTTCTGGCTGGAGAGGGGTCCTTGGGTGCGCTTCGAGCGGCCAGGTGGCAGGTGCGTGTGAACGTCTGGCGTGGAGTGCGTGGAAGGTGCTGGAGTCGTAGTGGAGACGGGCGTTGTGGCGTTTGCGGGGTCCAGGGGTCCTGGTGCTGGGCGCGGTCCATGCGTGGATGGGCACGGACGGGCGCAGATGGGCTTGCCTTTGGTGGCCTACATATGAGGGGTTGTGGGAGGGAGTAGCAGCTGGGAGGTGGGAGCGGGAGGCGAATGGGATAGCAGGGGGGTGGGGCCGCGGGGGACGCAGCGGCGGGAAATACGAAGGGGGGAGCGGGCGGGGTTACAGAAGGAAACAAAGGGCACAGGGGAGAAAGACAAAAAATACAACAGCGCAAATGTATGATGAAAAACGGGCAAGACAACAGTCCTAAATACGGTGCTACAACAAAACACTTAAACAATAATACAGCAGAATGAGCGGTGCATGAACCAGTGCGAACGGCAGCAGCAGCGGGCTCAGGGCACACTGGTGGAGCTGTGTGGCAGTGAGGGGAGCGACCTGCCTGGTGACAGGGTCAAAAGTCGCTCTCTTCACCGCTGCGTGGTCTCCATATGAGGAAATGTGGGAGGGAGGAGCAGCTGGGAGGCAGGAGCAGGGAGATAGGTCTGAAGTTCTTGAGGTCCTTGGGGTCCGCTTGGGTTTCTTGAGTAAAGCGTTGATCTTGGCGTGCTTCCAGCACTCAGGGAAGGTTGCTGTCTCAGAGATGTTGATGGCTTTCCGGAGATGGGGTGTGATGGTGGTGCTGGCTTTGTTGAAGATGTGGTGTGAGTATGGGTCTTACGGGGTTCCGGAATGGATGAAGTTTATGATCTTGATGGTGTCGTCATCGTTGATGTTGGTCCAGGAGACCAGGCGGTTCGTGCGGTGGTGGTCATGGGGGCGGGGATCTCTGTCGTTGCCGGGGCAGTCGCAGCATTGAAGCTGTTGTGGATGTCTGCGATCTTGGGGTGGAAGAATGTGGTCAGCGAGTCGCACAGGTCTTGCGAAGCTGGGATGTTGTTTGTGTTGGAGCTGGGGTTGGAGCATTCCTTCACGATGTTGAAGAGCTCTCTGCTGTTGTGTGCATTGCTGTCTAGGCGGTCTTTGAAGGAGGCCCTTTTGGCAGATCTGATGAGGTGATGGTGTCTGCGGGTGGCGTTCTTGTGGGCTGCATAGCTTTCCGGTGTTCGTTCACGGATCCAGTTCTTCTCTAGCATTCAGCAGGTTTGCTTGGAGGTCTGGAGGTCTTCAGAGAACCAGCTTGCTTTCTTTCTGGTGTGGCTGTTGGAGGGTTTCTTGAGTGGGGCAAGGGTGTTGGCGCAGTTGTTGATCCACAGTCTGAGGTTGCGGCCGGCGGAGTCGGGGTTGGTTGTGTCTGCGGGAGGGGGTGATGGTTAGCTGGTCTTCGGTGACTTTGCTCCAGCAGCGGCGGGGATCTGTAGAGTGCAGTGGTGCATGGTGGGTTTCCAGAAGGTGAAGTGGATGCAGCGATGGTCGGTCCAGTGGAGTTTGGTGGTGTGGTTGAAAGAGACGTGGGTGCTTGTGGTGAAGATGGGGTCAAGTGTGTGTTCGGCAGATGGGTGGGTGTTGTCTGAGTCGGAGGTTGGTGAAGTTGTCGATCAGGGTGGAGGAGTTGAAGTCGTTCTTGTTCTCGAGGTGGAAGTTCAGGTCTCTGAGGAGGGCGTAGTCCATGAAGATGAGGGCATGTGTGTGTGCTGATGAAGTCGGCGATGTAGTCGCTAAACTGTGGTCATGGTATGGGGGGTCTGTAGACAAGGGTTCCTCTGAGGGTGGTGTTGGGGCCGGTGTGGATCTGGAAGTGCAGGTGGTCAGCGTGGCTGAGGGTGTCATCGGTGTTTGTCGAGACTTTGAGGGTTTTCCTGTGGATGATGGCAATTCCCCCTCCTACTCCGTTGGTGCAGTCCCTGCGGATGATCTTGTAGCGTTCCAGGGTGGCTATGGCGATGTCTGGTACCGAGCAGGGGGTTCAGCTAGGACACTGTCAGGAAGGCGACGTCTGGGGTGTTGGAGTCCATTAAGTCCCAGAGTTCGACGGCTTGTTTGCGAGTGGAGCGAGTGTTGACAAGGATGCATCTGAGGTGGTTGGGTTCTTTGGTAGGTGGGTTGGCGGGTCGGGTGCAGGTGAAGCTGCACTTCCAGCAGGAGAAGGGTCCTTGGGTGCGCTTCGGGCAGCCAGGTGGCAGGTGCGTGAACGTCTGACGTTGAGTGCGTGGAAGATGCTGGAGTCGTAGTGGAGATGGGCGTCATGGCGGTGCGGGGTCCAGGGGTCCTGATGCTTGACACGGTCCAGGCGTGGATGGGCACGGACGGGCCCTGACAGGCTTGCCTTTGGTGGCCTCCATATGAGGGGATGTGGGAGGGAGGAGCAGCTGGGAGGTGGGAGCGGGCGGCGAATGGGATAGCAGGGGAGTGGGGCCCCGGGGGACGCAGCGGCGGGAAATGCGAAGGGGGGAGCGGGCGGGGTTTACAGAAGGAAACAAAGGGCACAGGGGAGAAAGACAAAAAATACAACAGCGCAAATGTATGATGAAAAACAGGCAAGACAACAGTCCTAAATACGGTGCACCAACAAAACACTTAAACAATAATACAGCAGAATGAGCGGTGCATGAACCAGTGCGAACGGCAGCAGCTGCGGGCTCAGGGCACACTGGTGGGGCTGTGTGGCGGTGAGGGGAGCGACCTGCCTGGTGACAGGGTCAAGAGTCACTCTCTTCACCGCTGCACGGCCTCCATATGAGTGTATGTGGCAGGGAGGAGCAGCTGGGAGGCGGGAGCGGGGCTGCGAATGGGATATCAGGGGGGGTGCCACAGGAAATGCAGCGGCACGAATTGTGAAGGGGGGAGCAGGCGGGGGTTACAGAAGGAAACAAAGGGCACAAGGGAGAACGACAAAAAAGACAACAGTGCAAATGTATGATGAAAAACGGGCAAGACAACAGTCCTAAATACGGTGCTAAAACAAAACACTTAAACAATAATACAGCAGTAGCCTGTCCCCACGCAAAGGAGTGATAACCCCCCCCCCCACACACACACAAATAGCCTGGCAGACAGGACTGGGTTGAAAGGGATACTTGTGCACTTCAGAGAGCTGCTTTGAAGACACCCCAACATCAAAGGCCCTCTTTGGTATATGTACTGGCCTCTGCCTCCCTAGAATCTGACACTACTGGACATGTAACTGAAGCTCCACCAGAAGATCTTCTGTGCTGCTTAAAGGACTCAACTGGACTGCTGATCTGAAAGGCCTGCTTATCTGTGTATTGCCCTGCTGCTCTCTGACTCTGCTGAAGGAGAGATTTACTCTGCTTTCAGTCCAAGTGATCTCCAAGGTCTTGCTGGCTTGCTGCCTGTTGCTTGAGACTCTGGGATATTAAAGTCTCTGCCCCTGCTCCTGTGCCCAGCTTACTGGAAGTGGCCCAGATACTTGCAACATGGATTTTGACATATCACCTGTCTGCATGTAGCTGAACCGGAGCATCAACCCAGTTGCAGGAACAAAATTGGCACATTGCATCAGAAGCAGCAGTTTGCCTTCAGAGATCAACGTATCAGATAGCATATCGCCGACTCTGCAGCTTGGTAATATCAGCAAGGCTCCTCAACTGCGTAATAGAATCCAGGGCATCGATCAATGCCTCTTGACTCCGGCATGCATCTTTGGAACTGACACATCGCCTTCACTGTGTGGAGAAGATCGACGCATCCTGCACCTGCTGACCTCGACATGGACACATCTCGCTGTTTGTGTCCAGGAAAGGTGCTTTCCTCACTGAGGCCTGCATGTGTCCTGTAGCTGGCCAGTGTTCCTTTGTGGTTGGCCCGAACTTTGACTTTTCGCCAGTCCAACGTAACTTGCTTCTAAGTGCTTTGCTGTATTTATCCTATTAAATTTCAATATCTCCACTTCTATGCATTAGATCTTTGTTGTTTTAGACTTGTTTTGTTCAGAATATAATAATCTATTTCTCTAAGCCTGTGTGGAGTCTTTTTGTGGTGTATTCATTGTGTTACTGTGTGGGTGAGCACAGGTTATTTTCTGTGAGTACCTCTCTTGCTGTGCCTAGAGTGGTGATTGCTGACTGGTCTGGGAGGAAACAACCTTTAAAACGCAGTCATCACATCGCACTACATTTACAACACAGTCATTACATCGCAACATCCTTTGAAACGCATGTCACTACAACGCAGCCATTACATTGCATGTCACTACAACGCATGTGACTACAACGCATGTGACTACAACGCAGGCATTACATTGCATGTCATTACAACCCATACCATTACAACGCATAGTACTCCTACACTATCCAACACTTACCCTACTGTTGCAACCCCTGGAGTTAGAATAGTAATTTTTACCCCCCCCCCCCACTATCTGAATCTCTGACAAAATATCGATTACGAAAAATATTTACCTACAAAAATATTGCAACAAAAATATTGATTACAAAAATATCGACATGCTATCTCTAAAAAGGTAAGTACAAAAATATATTAAAAAAACATTGATGTCAAAAATATCGTTATTAAAAAAATATCGTTTTTTATTACAAAAATATATAATATAAATAGAATAATACTTATAAATGTAATAAACTGTTAAAAATATGTTATAATATTTAAAATTAATAAATACATAATTTAATTTTAAAAAATTATATTAATATAAATATAATACATCGTATATACTTCCTTGATACTAACTTTTCAAAATAATTTTAATAACTTATAAATACATAAACCTATTATAAATTACAAATAAATGTGCACACATAAAATATTAATACATAAAAAAAATTATAAAAATGTAAAACAAATTAAAAAAGAGTAAGTAAATGTTGGATAGCGTAGGGGTAAAAATTAGTATTCCCACTCCAGAGAGGGCAACAGTAGGGAAAGTGTTGGATAGCGTAGGAGTAAACATAACAATTCCAACTCCAGATAGTGCAACAGTAGGGAAAGTGTTGGATAGTGTAGGAGTGAAAATTACTATTCCCACACCAGACACTGCAACAGTAGGAAAAGTGTTGGATAGCGTAGGGGTAAAAATTACTATTCCCACCCCAGCGAGTGCAACAGTAGGGAAAGTGTTGGACAGCCTAGGAATAAAAATTACTATTCCCACTCCAGAGAGTGCAACAGTAGGGAAAGTGTTGGATAGCGTAGGAGTAAAAATTACTATTCCCACTCCAGAGAGTGCAACAGTAGGGAAAGTGTTGGATAGCGTAGGGGTAAAAATTACTATTCCCACTCCAAAAAGTGCAACAGTAGGGAAAGTGTTGGATAGCGTGGGGGTAAAAATTACTATTCCCATTCCAGAGAGTGCAACAGTAGGGAAAGTGTTGGATAGCGTAGGGGTAAAAATTACTATTCCCATTCCAGAGAGTGCAACAGTAGGGAAAGTGTTGGATAGCGTAGGAGTAAAAATTACTATTCCCACTCCAGAGAGTGCAACAATAGGGAAAGTATTGGATAGCGTAGAAGGTAAAAATAACATACTTATAAATAAATTAATAATTTGAAATAATACAAAAATGAATTTTTAAATAAATATAAACTATTTAAAAATACCAATACATAATTACTTAAAACATTATTAGCAATACATAATTAAGTAAAAATAAATTAATAATAAATACCAATTAATAGTAATAAATTACAAACTAATAATTAATTAACAATAATATAATTAAGCAATAAATTAAAATAAATTATTACTTAATTACATTTAAATTACTTCCCACCCTATTCCCCTATAAACCCATAATCCGCTAAAGAACATAATTATCAAATAATCAATTAATTAAAATGAATTACGAATTAATAAAAATGAAATACCAATGAATTAAAATTAATTTATATTTCCTAACAATTCATAATTAAATTAGTATAAATAAATTATTTCCCACCCTATTCCCCTATAAACCCATAACCCGCTACACAACATAAGTATCCATTAATCAAATAATTAAAATTAATTACCAATTAATACAAATGAATTGCCAATTAATTAAAAATAATTTATAATTCCTAATAATTAATAACTAATTTAATATAATTAAATTACTTCCCACCCTATTCCCCTATAAACCCATAACCTGCTACAGAACATAGTTATAAATGAATAACAATAATTACAAATTAATAAAAATTAATTACCAATTAATTAAAATTAATTTACAATTCCTAATAATTAATATTTAATTTACTATAATTAAATTACTTCCCACCCTATTCCCCTATATACCCAGAACCTGCTACAGTACTAAAATACAAAATGTACTTACATTACATAAATAAAAATTAAATACATAATAAATACATAATAATATACATAAAAATCATACACAAATCGATATTAGTAACATCGATATTAATAACATCGATATTAGTAACATCGATATTAGTAACATATATATTACTAACATTGATCTTAAACATATCGATATAACTTACCTTCCATATTATGTCCCTTCGATATTTAAACATCGACATTATTGTATGTCGATATTTAAAACTCAATATTTTGTCTGCCTACCCAACACTTACCTTAAATTCAATGTAATGGTATGCGTTGTAAAGGTTTTATGCAATGTAACGGAATGCGTTGTAAATGTTGTTTTAAGAAATTCGTTGTAGTGGCATGCAATGTAAATGTATGTGTTGTAAGGGATGTTGCGGTGTAAAAACTGCGTTGTAAAGGCGTGCGTTGTAAAGGTATGCAGTGTAACTTCATAAATTCAGTCTGGGTGCATTCCTCAGACAACTAAGAATCCCAGTACTAACAAGTACATTTAGCAAGCATGAGCATCTGCTCGCACTTGCTTTTTGTGATATGCTGCATTTAGCACTAATTCTTAGCGCAAAATGCATTCTCAGACCCATTTTGGAAATAAGGGGGGCATCTTTGTGTTCAGAAATAGCTCTAAATGCAGAATTACTTTTCTTGCATAATAATGCGTAATCTCACGGAATTGTTTGGTAATTCCATGTGATTACACTACACTGAATTGCACGAGTTAGTCTCACTCCTAGTCAAAGACCAGTATACAGTTATTAAGTGTTTTGAGAGATAGCTGGTATGTGGACTGTTACTGCATTATAATGTATTTTCTTTAAAGAAGTTTGCCTTAACATGTTCCTAAATCGGGCAGGGTTTGTGAGGTCCAGATCGTCAAAGGTATGTGCTTCCAAATCCTGGGTGCATTCATTGGAAATACCTTGTTTTGTCTTTCTTACACCCCCTAGTCTCCTGTCTGAGGGTGTTGTGGGTATTCCAAGAAACACAAAAGGTGATGAGCTTGTCAGCCAGATAGGTCGGGGTGCCTTTCATAAGGACTTTGCAAATGGTGCAGCTGGGTTTAAAGACGTGTGGGCCAGCAAGCGAATTGAGTAATGTTATCATATTTTATAAAGCCCTGGATGAGATATGCTGCTCTGTGTAAGATGCTCTTAAAGAAGGCTAGTTCCAAGTCTGGGTGGCCAACAAGCAAGGAGTTGTCACAATCAGAATATAAATGGGTAAAGGTATGAACTGCAGCTCTGAAGCTTTTTGGGAGGAAATGTTTCACTTTCCTCAGTAGAGAGAGCTGGTGCTCAGATGTATTTGTTTTCTTTGCAAAGTGTTCCTTGAGGATGAGATTGGTGTCCAGGATAAATACAAGTGACTTGGCATTGCGTGAAATTTGGGGTTCGAAGATGTCAAGCTTCATGTCATTTTCCAAAATGTGCATGGCGTTTGACTTGTTTTTTCTTGGCCGAAATACCAATAATGTTTTGGTGAGGTTTGTTTCAGGCAGGTGCTGAACTTCCAAGTCTGGATAGAATACAGGCTGTTTTGGAGGTGACTGATGTCTGGAAAGAACGAGATTTTCAAGTAAAGTTGGTTAGCATCATCCAATTGGAAAATGTTGATGTCTATTATCAGTGAGTAGGGCCTCTTGAGGTTCGATGTAGAGGCTGAATTTGACTGGGCACTTAACCTAAAAAAAACGAAAAAGGTCAGAATAAGGTGTATCTATCTAAATTGTCTTTAATTTGAAATAATACATTTTTATACCCAAATCTTTTCTTGATTTTACAAATATCACAGTGAGACAGATACGTTTTCTTTCAATACGCCAGTTGCAAATGGCATGTTTATGTAAGTAAGGCTGCTTTTGTCCATTGTAATGAAAAATAACCACTGTTCTTGGAATAAGAAGAAACGAAAAATTAAACTTCCATCACCCTTACCTCCATGTGTGTGGCAAGTTACTGCAAAACGTATCATAGAGTCCAATTGTCAGTAGAGGTCCTTCTATGGAAGATTTCAGAGTGAGTCATCCCCTTGAGCAGAAGAAATTAGAATTTTCATTTCTCCCAAGTTATAGTTGTAACAATATAGGTTTTTAAAATAGGATCAATGCTCTAACGCGTGGTGGAAACATCAACTCAGGAGCTCCCGTCATGAAGCAGCAATGGCTGCCAAAGTGCCCGATGGTCTTTAGTATCATCCTTAAGTTGCATGTTAGCCTTTCCATTGCTGAAAGATTGTAAAGGCGAAAGTGCAGCTGGCTGATCTTTGGGGGCTACTTCAGCTTCCAAGAGCTTACTACTACAGTGATTTGAACTGCAAACCCTGTGTGTGTATTCTAAGAAGCATATAAAGTAATGAAGTTAAACAGCTTGTCGTAGGGACTATAAGTTGGCTTTAGCCACCCAAAAGAGAGCATTAAGGGATGAAGCATGGGGGGAGTTACTGGACCCTGAAACCCTTAGTAACAGTTCGAAGTTTTGGACTGTTGTAAATAAACCACTATTCGATCAAGAGGTGGGGGTGGCCTTGTAGGTCATATATCCAAGGAGGAATGGGAAGCCCACTATGAGCAGATGTTCGATTGTTTATCAGAGCAGAACATTAAGTCGCCATCTGGATCTAATGAAGTGGTAATAAGATTCGGGAGGGGAGAAATACTGGAAGGTATTGATGGCCTAACAGCTGGCAAAGCCCCTGGTCCCAATGGGATACCCCTGATCTTTTCAAGTCCGATCCCTCCTTTTGGGCACCAATCTTAGAGTCTTTGTTTAATACTGCAGCCTTAGGACTTACAGAGGTCCACAAAAGCAAATGTCAGGTTCTCTCAGGACCTGAGTGTGACAAAGGATTTTAACATTACAAAGGGAGTTCGACAAGGATGTATTCTGGTCGCCTTTTTGTTTAATTTTTATATTAACGATTTAGATAGCGTTTTGAGGGGATTGGCGGCTGACTGCCACAGAGTTGTACGGCATGGGATTCCTTTCCTGTTATATGTGGACGACGCCGTCCTCATATCCAGGACGGAAAAGGGACTACAGGCACTCCTAACTTTGTCCACGTATAAACATTTAAAAAATATATATATTTTTTTATTGTTTTAAAAACAAAGAAAAGGAATATACATATCTGGTGACATACATTCAAGCATAATAATAGGTGAATCGGTACAAAATCAGGATAGGCACAATGCGATAAGGGAGTAGCTGAGACGCCTGTACTGATAATTCAAAACAGGATTTATGACATTTCAATCTACCCTCCAACTCAGGCGCAACTCCTCAGAACCACCCACCCATAGAATCAGGATAGTAAAAGAAGCACGTTCACCAGATACTAGATTATGGACAAGTACAGGATAATTCCCAATATTATTGAAGAGACTGAAAGAGAGAGTGGAAAAAAAGGAAAACCATAAGAACTAATGCTTAAACAAAATGAAACAATAGGCCCATCCCCCCACTCTACACCCCTGCATATGGCTATCGCCTAACCCCAACTAGCAGTGTGCCTGTCGCCCCAACTAACTAAGTTCTAAAAGCCCCTGGTCCCAATAGGTTACCCCCTGATCTTTTCAAGTCCGATCCCTCCTTTTGGGCACCAATCTTAGAGTCTGTGTTTAATGCCGCAGCCCAAAACGGCTGCCCCCAGTCATGGGCAACCTCCACCATAGTCCCAGTCTTTAAAAAAGGCGATAAAAGCAGCCCTCACTGTTATAGACCCACATCACTATTAGATTCTGTGGTGAAAGTAGTGGGAAGGGTCCTCCTGCAGAGACTTTCATCATGGGCAGAGGACAACAAGATTCTGTCCGATGTTTAGTATGGGTTCTGTAGGGGAAGATCTACCACCACCCAGTGCCTGAATCTCTTTTTGTTATAGAGCAAGTATACCGTGGTTTGTCAGGGGACTATTCACCTTGCCTTCATGGACTTGTCCTCAGCTTTTGACTGTGTCAACAGGAATACGCTCTGGCAGTCCATGAGGGCAATGGGAGTTGCGAAGGGAATTGTAGATTTCCTAGAGGACTTACAGAGGCCCACCAAAGCAATTGTCAGGTTCTCTCAGGACCTGAGTGTGACAAAGGATTTTAACATTAAAAAGGGAGTTCGACAAGGATGTATTCTGGCCCCGTTTTTGTTTAATTTTTATATTAACGATTTAGATAGCATTTTGAGGGGATTGGGGGCTGACTGCCCCAGAATTGGACGGCGTGGGATTCCTTTCCGGTTATATGCGGACGACGCCGTCCTCATATCCAGGACGGAAAAGGGACTATAGGCACTCCTAATTTTGTCCACGTATGAACATTTAAAAAAAAAAATCTTTTTATTGTTTTAAAAACAAAGAAAAGGAATAGACATATCTGGTGTCATACATTCAAGCATAACAATAGGCGAATCGGTACAAAATCAGGATAGACACGATGCGATAAGGGAGTAGCTGAGACGCCTGCACTGATAATTACAAAACAGGATTTACGACATTTCAATCTACCCCCCAACTCAGGCGCACCTCCTCAGAACCCACCCACCCATAGAATCAGGATAGTAAAAGAAGCATGTTCACCAGATACTAGAATATGGACAAGTACAGGATAATTCCCAATATTATTGAAGAGACTTAAAGAGAGAGTGGAAATAAAAGAATACCATAAGAACTAAGGCTACAACAAAACGAAACAATAGGCCCATCCCCCCACCCTGCACCCCTGCATATGGCTATCGCCTAACCCCAACTAGCAGTGTGCCTGTCACCCCAACTAACTAAGTTCTAAAAGTAGAAAATAATACGGAGGAGGGGAGTTTCACACAGGGTCCCGGTCTCCCTTCTCCCCCGCCAGCAACAAACAACCCCTAAGGAAACCAGAAAGTAGCCAGAAGTTATAGACAGAGCTAAACAGGGGAGACGTTAAACACCACCCAACCTTCCGCAAACATTATGGTAACAGATTCCGGGTCCTCTTAAACCCCGAAATCAGACCCAGGCAAATAATCTCATCCTTGGCCCTTCCGATGCCTCATGCGAACTCTGTCTGACAACACCATCACAATCCCAGGAGAATCAAAGTTCGAAAGGAGTTCAATAAAGATCAGTCTGGGACAGGTCAAAAACAATGAGTCTTTGCAAACCTCAGCCACACATATGATCTCCCTCACCAACATTAAGTCCAGATGTTGATTCCTTCGTAGATGTAGGAAAACCGCTAGGGCGGGAAAAGACGACTTTGCCTTACGATAGTCACTAATGGAAGTCCCCAAGAGTGAAAAACCAAGTAGATCAGTCTCTATGGACAGCGATGGTGATTGCTGCGATACGGTCAAAGAACCAAGTCCGCAAGCACTCTGCGTTCTAGCCAAGGGCATCAACACTTCTTCCAGCACGGTGTCCTCATCCTCCGGCACTATGTACCTCGTGGGAAATTCAGGTCGTTGTTGTTCTTGCGATAAATCAGGGTCCCGACTCGGGCACCCAGTTTCGATTATACCAGCGATCATTTTGTGAACAATAGCTTCCAGATGTGAATGAAGTGCCCCGATGGCAGCCAATACGGTCTTCAATGACGGTTCACAGTTCGGCCAACCCATCTCCGCTCTGTCGATTTCAATCATAGGCGTGTTCCCCGGAGAGCCCGGTTTCTCCGGGGGAATAAGCAAGAGCAGAGAGGATGGCATTGGAGGGTGCACCATCGGACAAACAGCCTCAGTGTGTGTCCCGCTACCGTAAGCAAGGGCCCCAACCCAGCAGACCCCGGGGCGGCAAACTGGGGCGCCGGGACAGGGATATCCCCCCACAGAGCCACAAATGAAAATTGACACCACTCCTTTGATTTCAACCAGACCAAACGACCGCCATCAGAATCGGGCCAGGATAACCTCCACTGCGAGAGACCGGACCCTGTCTGAGTCCCACGGCCGATGTTGTTCAACTGTAACCCGGCTGGGCCAGTGCTCGAGGTCCCGGCTCACACGCTGGGTTAGGCCGAGATCCAAAACACGACACAACTCCGTCAATCAGGGCAATACATTTCCCGGGATTGCTTCATCATACTCAGCAACGGTTCATCTACTCGGGAGTCGGGTGCACGATCAGGATATATGACAGGATTATCTGGCTAAAGACGGAGGTAGGCGGAGCCGGGAGCCTAAGCGGCCATCTTGGTTGCTAGCGTAGCTCCTCCTGAACATTTTTTATTAACTAGGTTTCGTATGAACATGTTTCACCATATGCTTGCAAGACCAAAAAGTCATATTTTTAACAAAGTGGCAGCTCCCTGCGGCTGCGACAGGAAGTCTCCGCAGGATATGCTGCATTTTATATTTTTATGTTGATAGTATGAACTGCCCCGTAAACGCTACCTGGTTCCTCTTTTTAAAAAACTTAATTTTAGTCAGGTTCACCCAGCTATGATGTACCTACAATTATTGAGTGAGGATTGCTTACTTTTTATTATGGAATTCTTAAAATCAATTGTCAAGTGTAGGAAGCTTATGGTCTTGGAATGAACTCTTTTTTTTAAAAAAAATTTTAAAACCTTTATTCAAAAACAGTGCACACAGCTATTCAGCCTGACATCTCGAAGGCAAGGCAGCATTTTGAATCAGAAAAACAATAGTGCAAGAATTAGTACTGCAGAACGGTGAAGGTTGATTTTATTTTTTATAAGAAAAACACAGAGAAAGTAAGAAATGAAGAGAAGCGCCAGACCAGGCGCAAAGACATAGGCAATGGAGTATGAAGATCAGTGAGGCGTTGTAGGGGGGTCGGGGGGGTATATGGAGCACAAATATGAAAACAGGAAAGGAGCTATGAGTGGGGAGGGAGGAAAACACAGGATAGCATATATACGGCATTGCAGTTGGTGTCTCAGGCTACGGCGACAGGTGTTCCTCCAGTGGAGCGGATTCTGGGGGTATGCAGATGTCCCCCCTGTATGCATTCCAAGCCCCCCACAATTTCTGCCACGTTTTAGGTTTACCCCTAGCAACATACATGGCCTTCTCCCTAAACATACACCAATCCATATTGGCTTTCCATTGTACGACCTTTGGAGCTGCCGTAGCTCCCCATTTCTGCGCGATGTCACGTTTAGCCACCATGTTTCCAAGGGTCACCCATTGAGTCTGAGCCACGTTGTGGTCCGTCGGATCCCAAATGTTAAGGAGGCATCTCCTAGCTACCGCATGCACCGCTACCCCAGTCACCTCATTCATGATCGAGTGCACGTGTCGCCAGTAGGAAGCAATTGCGGGACATTCCCAAAGGATGTACATGAAAGTGGCAAGGGCGCCACAGCCACGACGACAAAGCCCATCCACAGAGTAGCCCATATGCACGAGTCGGGGACCAGTTACGTAAACCCTGTGCAGGATCTGAAGCTGCACCAGTCTGAGACGGGAAGAGATGGCAACCTCCTTAGGGGAGGATACCGCACTCTGCCAGTCCTCATCATCAATTTCCAACCCATCACGCGTCCACTGGTCCCTCACACCCAGGAGGAGGTCGGTACGGACATTTATGAGTTTTTCATAGGACAGTGAGATGGCGCTGTCCGGCATATGGCTGTCCAGCACCCTATCCTCCAATGGGGAGCTGTCAGGGATCGCCCCCTCCTCCGGCTTGGCAGACAGCAATGCGTGCCGTAATTGGGCATACCGGAAACATTCCGAGTCACCCAATTGGAATTCTGCCTGTAACTGGGCAAAAGGCTTAATCTCGCCTCTCGACAACATGTCTTCCACCCTGAAAATGCCTATCAGATCCCACTTGTCAAAACCCTTGGTATGCCACAGTGTGCCCAGGATGTCCGATTCGTACAAGGGGGTCAATTTGGTCAGTCTATTTTTCCATCCCTGAGCCTTGGTAATTGCCCTCCGAATATGGATCGCGGTTTTCGTTGGACCTGACATCCGTCTGTCGAGAGACCTCGAGTAGAGCGCCCTGTAGTAATTCCCGCCGCCCAGAAGCCATCTATCCATGGCGTATCCAGGGTTGTTCTCCGGACCGTACAGACCGTGGTTGATAGCTGCTAGCTGGGAGGCCCAATAGTACCTTCGCACATCGGGTAACGCTATCCCCCCATCGTACCACGGGAGCGTGAGCTTCGTGATAGCAATGCGGGGTCGGCCATCCCAAAGCAGGGCACGTTGCAGGCTCTCGATCTCCCGGAAGTATCGGGCCGGGACCGGATCCTGAGTATTTTGCAGGGCATAAAGGAACCTGGGCAAGGACATCATTTTAAACAATGCCGCGCGCCCTGCAAAAAGAGCGGGAGTTTGCGCCATCCCTCCACGTCTCGCCGAAGGCGGAGAAGAGGGGGAAGGAGATTGTGCTCGTAGCGCGCCTTCGCATTACTGGAGATATAAATCCCCAAGTACTTGAAGCCCTGGCTCGCCACCTGGATGCCACAGCCCCTCGGGAGGCACGGTGTTCCCCCTTTCAGGACGTACAGGTGCGACTTGGTCCAGTTGATAACAAGGCTGGAGTACCGACCAAAAAGCTGCAGCACATCACAGGCTACAATAAGGGATGTGCAGGGGGAGGTGAGGTACAGCAGAATATCGTCTGCATATAGAGAGACTCTGTCCTCGAAACCAGGGGCCCACCTGATACCATGTAGATCTGGGTGAGTCCGCAACAGGGCCGCAAGTGGTTCAAGCGTGAGTGCGAACAGGAGGGGCGACAATGGACAGCCCTGTCTGGTGCCCCTGCGAAGAGCAAAAGTCGCTGAAACACGGCCATTAACGGCAACGTTAGCCAGCGGTTCGGCATATAGAAGTTTAACCCATCCCACGAATTCCGGGCCAAAACCGAGCTTCGCCAACACAGCCCACAGGTAACTCCACTCGAGGGAGTCAAAAGCCATCGTGGCGTCCAAGGACGCCAGGACAGCCGGCTCCTCAAGCGTATGGGCCCTAGCCAGGGCACCGTGAAGTCGACGCAGGTTAAGAGCAGTGTTGCGGTGTGGAATAAAGCCCGACTGGTCCGGATGCACTAAGTCGCCGATAACGCCAATCAAACGATTGGCGAGCATCTTGGCGAGAATCTTAGGCTCTGCGTTCAAGAGAGAGATGGGACGGTACAACCGGCACAAATCCCTCGGCTTCCCTTCCTTGTGGATGACCACAATGGTGGCCAACCTCTGGTCAGGGGGAAGTAGACCATTCTCCCGTGCCTCCAGGAACATATTGCGCAAATGTGGGCACACCACATCCGGTTTAATCTTGTACAACTCAACCGGGATACCGTTGGGACCAGGCGCCTTGCCAGACATCAAAGAGCGAATCGCAAGTGCGACCTCATCCACTGAAATGTCCCTGTCCAGATCATCCCGGTCCTCGTCCGACAAGCACGGAAGATTGATGTCAGAAAGGAAAGCAATCGAATCGGCCTCAGACCGGTCCGAGACAGAGGCGTAGACACCCCGAAAGTAATCCGCAAAAGACTCAACAATGGCACTCGGGTCAGTGACCACCACTCCGTCCCCTCCCAGTATCTCAGGGACGACACGGCTGGCCCTCTCCTTCTTGTCCAGCCAGGCCAGCAACTTCCCGGCCTTGTCGCCAACGTCGTAAATCCGACCCTGCTGTTCCTTACCCAGGACGAGAGCAGCATTAGTAGCGAGGCCACGGTACTCCGATTGTTTAAGGGAGAGGCTGTGCAGTAGGGCAGGCTCGGGACCCGCCTCTAACCCGGAGTCCAGCTCCATGATCTCCGCCTCGACACGCACCATATCGGCATCTCTGATTCTACGGGCCTCCGCTATGAGAGTAAAGGCCTCTCCCCTCAAGACTGTTTTAAATGCTTCCCACAGAGTGGCGGCCGACATAACCGACCCCACGTTTTCCATTATATAGAGGTCGGTGGCTTTGGCCAGGAGATTACGAGTCTTGGGGTTACGGAAGTACCATGGGTTAACCACCACAGGTCGTTCGGACATAACGATGTTAAAATCGAATGAGACCCACAGCGGGGAATGGTCGGAGATGCCCCGCGCCAAAAAACAGGCCTCGGAGACCGCCATCGCGTGAGCCGCCAGGGTAAGGACGTAGTCGATTCTGGAAAGGCTACCATGAGCGCCAGAATGGAAGGAGTATTGGCTTTGGGTGGGGTGCAGGAGTCGCCAACTATCGACCAGCCCCAGTGTCTCAAGAAAGGTGGGCAACCATAGTTGGGTGTTACAGAGGTCTCTAGGCAGATGTCGGTCCAAGGATCCGGAGCAAACCGAGTTAAAGTCACCCCCACAACCAACAGCCCCGTGGGCAGATTCAAAATGGCGCCACCAAGGTCCTGGAAGGTGCTAGTCTGCAAGCCCGGAGGAACATAAACTGAAAGTAATGTCAGGGCACGCCCCTCCCATCGCCCTGCAACAGCGGCATACCACCCCCTCTCATCAATCACAGTAGAGTCAATCTCAAACGGAAGGGACGTACGCACCAGAACACCCGCCCCCCGAGATCCCGAAGAGAACCCCGAATGGGCCACCATTTTAAACCCTTTACGATTGAGCGCTCTACACGTGTTTCCAACCAAATGCGTTTCCTGCAAGAGAACAATATCTGGCATATGTCTTTTAAGCAACTGCAATGCCACCCCTCTCTTAATACGGTCACCCAAGCCATTGACATTCCAACTGAGAACTTGCAATTTCCTACCCCCCATCATTGTGTCCCAAGTCCCACCCAACCCCGAAAAGCCTCAACAACAAGTGAAACATAACGGAACATATGACCCATTGCCTGAGAGATGAAGAGAACAAAGAAAACACACATAAACACCCCCACCACCACCCCCCACCCTGCACCCCTGCAGCAGACTAAAAAGCCCCCCCAACCAGCAGTGTGCCTGTCGCCCCATAAACTAAAGTACAAGAAAGACCCTAGAGGAGTAAGGAATCCCCGCGGTCCCCCCTGCCACCCTCCATGGAAAAATAGGAGAGAAAAAAGTGCAAAAGCTTTGGCATCAACAGTCACAGTCAATGGGAACACCAACCGCTTGAGATAGCACAACAAGCACTATTCTTAAAGATCAGGGCCCCCAGATGCGCCTTCGGAGTGTCCCTCATGCTCTTCTCGGCGTTGCAGCAAAGTGTCCAGCCAGTCACTCACAGACTCAGGCATATCGAAGAACAGGGCTCGGCCATCATGCTCGATCCGCAGTTTAGCGGGGAACAGCATAGAGTACTTGAGCCCCATGTCTCTGAGGCGCCGTTTCACCCCCGCAAAGCTCTGACGCTGTCTCTGAACGGCCCTGGTGAAGTCCGGGTAGAAGTTCACTTCAGCGTTCTAGAATTTGAGTGGCCCATGTCGCCTAGAAGCTTGAAGGATCACATCTCGGTCCCTAAAATTAAAGAGCCGGGCGATGATGGGTCTTGGTGCGACACCCGTCTTCGGAGGGCCGCCAGGAATTCTGTGAGCCCGTTCAACCGAGAAAAAGTGGCTGAGTCCGGCTGGTGCGAGATGGGTCTTCACCAAGTCCTCCACAAAGAGGTCAACAGCCGCTTCCTCCGCTCCCTCCGGTACTCCGATGATGCGGACGTTCTGTCTTCTAGCACGCCCTTCGAAGTCCTCCAGCCGTCTGGAGAACTGGTCATTAACCGATCTTAGGGTCCGGACCTCCGCTTGCAGGTCCGAGACATCGGTCGTTAGGCTGGAGGTCTTGATGTCAAGGGATTTCACCCGATCATTTGTTTTGCCCAAATCGGCCCTGATCAGGTTGAGATCAATGGCCAGGGTGTCCACCTTGTGTGTCAGGACCTCGTGCTGCTTATGCATCTCAGTCCTGATGCTAGTAATGGCCCCCATGATGTCTCTTAGTGTGGGCTCCGAACCTTCGGCGAGCCTGTACGTAAGGAATCTTTGGATTGAGCCACCACAGAAGGCGAGGTCCTTTGCTGGGCATAGCGGTCGATCTTATTTGACTGCGGCTGAGTCGTTTTCCTACTGCCCCTGTTCGTCGTCCTGCCGGGGTCACCCCTGCCGGCCATGATGGGTTCGAAGAGAACAAAGGGCTACACAGCGAGAACAAAGTAGGCACTTGCGTAGGCACGAGGCGAAGCTACCACGAAGGCCAAGCCAGCAGCAGGCGACTCCGCAGCTACGCACACTCCGCCAGTCGAGATCGGAGGTTCTCGCTTCGCATTTCAATCATGCTTCGCGTCGTCACGATCACCAGCCGCCCACAGGACAATGGCACATCCCTGGCACAAAGTTCAACACGACGTAACTTTGTCTAGAAACGTCAGATTTGGAAGCGGAAAGCGGTTCCCACGTCTGCGACCAGTCGCCAATTGGAATCCACAACTGTGGAACAGGATAGCCTCCAGGATATTTGCAGAAGGTCGGAGGGTCCGCGGAGCTCCGAGTTTACGCGGCCATCTTGCTTGCCCGCGAAGCTCCTCCCCCCGGAATGAACTCTTTTAAAATAAAATTAATTTTATTTAATTTTTATCAATTGTGTGCCGCTTTGGATATCACTCTAAAAATGCACTGTCACTTTCTGTTATAGCATGTAATGTAATAGTTTTCTCCAAATGATGGCTCCAAATTAACTATTGACCGGATGTAGCTGTGGACTATTTTTTATGTATTTTATCGTTGTCTGTGTAACTTTTATGGTTTATCAACCTAAACCGAATAAAGTTTCTTTTGAATTTGAATATAAAGTAATCTGTTTTAGGTGGGGATGCTTCAAGTAGTCACAAACTTTAATAAAAGTCACTTAATTTACAAAACAGATTGTGACATTATTCACTGTCCTACCTATATTCTGTACCTTGCAAATCTTGACCTGGTGATTTACACCAACACATTTGTATAGATGATTGTTTGTATATTCCTTAAGGTTTGCATCAAACTGAGGTGCAAAATGCCTATTGAAGTCGACACAATTACAGCATGGTATGCAGAATGATACTACTTAAGCAGTTTTAATAGCCAGATTGTGAATTATGCATTGATTTGTGTGTGCGATGTACTTCCAGATTTAGTAAAATAACAGATACACAAAATTTCTCTCTTTTCACATACTTCAAATCAATTATATAATTTGTTCCCTACTGTGAACATCTTTCAAAAGGGATCAGTTTGACGCACTTTATTTCATCCTGTGCACCATTTGCTTCAGGCTCTTTTAGGTGAAAATTATTGGCCTGATTACGATGCGGTCAGAACGGCTCTGACTATCGGTCAGAGCCGTTCCAACTGCATCTTAATATGCCGGTTGGATTCCTTTCTGACCAACCCATTACGATGGAATTGGTCAAACAGGAATGCAAACGGTCATTCGAATGGCTTCTGATGGGCTCGAAGAGCCCGTCTCCTAGTTGGAATACGGCCAGTAATCTCAAGGCGGCTCTTTCCGCCAGAGGGATTATGATGTTGGGTTCACACAGCCTTTCTGTGCCGGCCTTTCCGATACAGAAAGGCTGTCGGAACTCGCCTTTGGGGCCCTCCAGCAGGGCCCCCTTAGGTGCTCGGCCTCCTGCTGGAGACCCAGGAGGCAACTATGGTGCACCCTGTTGATTCCTGCACCTTGTGGCAGGCACCTTGAGGTGCCTGCCACCGGGTGCAGGGATGAACTGCACCTTACATTTTACAATGGGAGCATGCATTCCGGCTCGCATTGTAATGAGGCCAGAGGTGTTCAATTAAAAGTAACAGATGTACAACTTGTAAATACCTTCAAAACTGCTATTTTATGGCTGTTAGCCTATTTTAAAGTTTGAGCCCTGTGTCACTCCTCTAACACATTCATGTGGGCGTCCAAACCACTGCTCATTTTGTGCATACTTCGCATAATTTATACACACATATAATTAACCTCAATATACATAATGTATCTTTGTAAATTTCAAGAATATTACAGATACACAATGCATTACACTTGATGCCTCATTTTAACTGTACTGAAAATCCAGTTATGGGATTACGGCAAATACGTTGATTGCACAGCACTTCCCCTGTTTACTCGCGCAATTTTCACCAAGCAAAACCTGGCTCAAATCTTACTTTGCAAAACTTTACGCATGGAACACCATACAGAATCAGCTTATTTTCGATTTCAAGATCCAAAACTTGGTATTGTGCTGTAATTGCACACCCGGTAAGCGCCTTACCCTGTAGCATTGGTGTGTACCAAGTGTGCAGATGGCACAGAGGTTTACACAATACTCAAACAAAAGGCCTTGGACGAGTGACATTTTGGTGAATCAGGTCCTTCTTCTTCCTCATAGACTCATCAGTCAAAGATGGAAAGATGTACTTCATACACTGCAAATAAAATAAAAAGAACTAGGGGGCATATTATCAAGGGGGTTTATCTCCGCTTTTTTGGCTTTAAAAGCCAAGAAAGCGGAGATAAAATTATCTCCCTATTACCTAGCTGTCGCTAACACCAGTTAGCGACAGCTAGTAGGAGATAGCGACCATCTTGGGCCCCGCTTTGCATGTCAGTGATATTTATCACTAATGACATGCAAAGTGGGCGTGCCAAGATGTTAGCGACTGGAAATAGTCGCTAACATCGCTATCTCCTATTACCAACTTTTGGAGATATTCGCGCTAAGCGCAAATATCTCCAAAATCTAACACCTGCCCTGAGCAGTTCTTAGCCATGTTATCCAATGGGAGGTGGATAACATGGCTAAGAGCATTAGCTCGGTAATGCATGAATATCGCTGACTTTTCAGCGATATTCATGCATTGCGGCCGTTTTTTATCGCATTTGCGATAAACCTTGGTAATACCAAGGTTTATCTGCGATAAAAATCGCCGCAGCTCTGAGGTAAATTTTTGTCTCTAACCAAGCAATAGCGATAATTATCGCTATTGCTTGGTAATATGCCCCCTAGGTGCCTTT